>NW_022589716.1:26694022-26862327 GCF_004348235.1 Phoca vitulina
TTTTTTGTATTGTTTGTTCCTTTTTCTTTTTTTTTTTTTTTTTTTTAAATTACTCTTTTCTGCTCTTTTTTTTTTTTTTTTTTTCCTTTTTCCCCCCCCCCCCCCCCCCCCCCCCCCCCCGCCAAATCCACATGTTGAAGTCCTAATTCTCAGTACAGGCATACCTCATTTTATTATGCTTTGCTTTATTGCACCTTGCAGATACTGCATTTTTTTACAAATTAAAGGTTTGTGGAAAGCCTGTCTTGAGCAAGTCTATCAGTGCCATTTTCTCAACAACATTTACTCACTTTATGTCTCTGTGCCACATTTTGGTAATTTTTGCAATATTTCAAACATTATCATTATTATTATATTTGTTACAGTGATGTGTGATCAGTGATCTTTAATGTTACTATTGTGATTGTTTGGGGACACCACAAACCACATCCATATAAGATGACAAACTTAACCTCTGAATATTCTATATGATCCTTACTACACCACCAACCAGCATTTCCTATCTCTCTCCCTCCTCTTTGGGCCTCCGTATTCCCTGAGGCACAGCAGTAGTGAAATTAGGCCAGTTAATAACCTTACAATGACCTCTAAGTGTTCAAGTGAAACAAACAGTCACATTTCTCTCACTTGAAATCAAAAGCTAGGAATGATTAAGCTTAGTGAAGAAGATATGTGGAAAGCCAAGATAGGCAGAAAGCTAGGCTTCTTGTGCCAAACAGCTAGCCAAGTTATGAAGGCAAAGGAAAAGTTAGGGAAGGAAATGAAAAGTGCTACTCCAGTGAACACACGAATGATAAGAAAGTCAAACAGCCTGCTTGCCGGTACGGAGAAAGTGTTAGTGGTCTGGATGGAAGATCAAACCAGCCCCAATGTTCCCTTAACCAAAGCCTAATCCAAAGCAAGGCCCCTGACTCTCTTCAATTCTCTCAATGCTGAAAGAGGCAAGGAAACTGCAGTAGAAAAGTTTTTAGAAGCAGAGGTTGGTTCTTGAGGTTTAAAGAAAGAAACCATCTCCATTACGTAAAAGTGCAAAGCAAAGCCGCAAGTGCTGATGTAGAAGCTGCAGCAAGTTCTCCAGAAGATCTAACGATAATTCATGAAGGTAGCTACACTAAACAATAGATTTTCAGTGTAGACCAGACAGCCTTCTATTGGAAGAAGATGCCATGTAGGACTTTCATAGGTAGAGAGGAGAGGTCAGTGCCTGGCTTCAAAGCTTAGAAGGACAGACTGACTCTCTGGTTGGGGCTAATACAGCTGGTGACTTTAAGTTGAAGACAATGCTCTTTTACCATTTTAAAATTCCTAGGGTCCCTAAGAACTATGCAAAATCTACTCTGCCTGTGCTCTATAAGGGGAACAACCAGACCAAGAGGACAGCACATCTGTTTACACCTGGATTTACTGAATATTTTAAACCCACTCTTGAGACCAACTGCTCAGGAAAAAAGATTCCTTTCAAAATATTACTACTCATTGAGAATATACCTGGTCACCCAAGAGTTCTGATGGAGATAGACAATGAGATCAATGTTGTTTTCATGCCTGCTAACACAACATCAATTCTGCAGCCTATCGATCGAGGAGTCATTTTGACGTTTAATACTTACTTAATAAGTGCATCTTGTAAGGCCATAGACCATAATTCTCCTGCTGGATTTGGGCAGAGTAATCTGAAAATCTTCTGGAAAGGATTCACCATTCTAGATGCCATTTTAAGAAAATTTGTGATTCAGGGGAAGAGATCAACATATCAACATGAACAGTAGTTTGGAAGAAATTGATTCCAGCGCTCATGGATGACTTCGAGGGGCTCAAGATTTCTGTGGAGGAAGTAAGGCAGATGTGTTGGAAATAGCAGGAGATCTAGACTTAGAAGTGGAGTCTGAAGATGTGACTGAACTGCTGCAATCTCATGATCAAACTTGAATGGATGAGGAGTTGCTTCTTATGGATGAGCAAAGAAAGTGGTTTTTTGAGAAGGAATCTATTCTGAGTGAAGATTGTTGAAATGACAACAAAACATTTAGAATATTAAATCAACTTAGTTGATAAAGCAGTGGCAAGGTTTGAGATAATTGACTTCAATTTTGAAAGAAGTTCTACCGCAAGTCAAACATTATCAAACAGCATCACATGCAACAGAGAAAACATTTACAAAGGGAAGAGTCCATCAATGCACCAAACTTCAGTGCTGTCTTATTTTAAGAAATTGGCAGTCACCCCAACCTTCAGCAGCCACCACCCTGATCAGTCAGCATCATCAACATTAAGGCAAGACCCTCTACCAGCAAAAAGATTATGATTCGCTGAAACTCAGTTGATAGTTAGCATTTCTTAACAATAAAGTATTTTCAAATTAAACTGTATACATTATTTTTTTAGACAATGCCATTGCATACTTAATAGAGTACAGTATAGTGTAAACATTTATATGCACTGGGAAACCAAAAAATTCATTTGATTCGCCACATTCACTTTACAGTGGTGGTCTGGAACTGAAGCTGCCATATTTTTGAGGTATGCCTGTAACTCAGAATGTGACTATACTTAGAGATAGGACCTTTAAAGAGATCATCAAGCTAAAATGAGATTACTAGGGTGGGCCCTAATCCAATATGACCGTGTCCTTATAAGAAGAGAAGATTACAAGTTCACTTTGTATTTTTTGTTGTCTTTTACATTTGGTCATGGCAGGCCATAATTAGTGAAGCAAGAGGTAGAGGGCAGCTCTATCGAGCTAAACAAGCTAATGAGTAAAAACCATATTTCATGAGTGTTCAGCACTTCCCTGCTGTTTCTTTCATATTTGCAAATGTCCAGAAAGCTGCAATCAACAGGTGCAGTAACTGATCTCCCAGGAAATTACATTTATTGAAAGGGAATATGTGTCATCCACTGATAATATTGTTTGATGCAATCCTGTAAGCAGGACTGATCCATGAAAACAACTCTCTACGGCTTCATACATATTTGACACAGTCCTTTTGGATCAAGAAACTAGGGCTCAGAAGCTAATCCACAGTGAGTGGAAAGTCATCATTTCTTTGTATTCACAGTTTGGTTAACCAGTAATAAATATTACCTTGAAGAGACCATCTTTTTTATTTTATTTATTTTATTTTTTATTAAATTCAACTTAATTAACATATAGTGTATTATTAGTTTCAGAGGTAGAATTCAGTGATTCTTCAGTTGCATACAACACCAGTGCTCATTACTTCAAGTGCCTTCCTTAATGCCCATCACCCAGTTACCCCATCCCTCCACCCACCTCCCCTCCAGCAACCCTCAGTTTGTTCCCTGTAGTTGAGTCTCTGATGGTTTGCCTCTCTGTTTTCGTCTAATTTTATTTTTCCATCCCTTCCCCTATGTTCATCTGTTTTGTTTCTTAAATTCCACATATGAGTGAAATTATATGGTATAAAAGGAATTGATTTAATGTATTCTAAGAAAAGGGAGCAAATAGACCTCTTTATCCCTCCCCATTTGAATTTTATCTTTATTCTTAAAGTTCATACAGTCATTCATACATTTAAAAAAAGAATTTGTGTACCCACTATGTGCCAAACACAGTGCTACATGTTGAAGCAACACTGCATAAAATAGGCATGGCACAGACCTATATTCATGGAGTTCATTATAATCTAGTTTTTAAAAGGGTTGCAGAGCCTGTATGGAAAGAAACCAGGAAGAGCTCTGATGTCCAGTGTAAACATATATGACTATTTAAATTAAAAGTAATTAAAATTTAATAAACTTAAAATTTCAGTTCTCTGGTGCACTAGCTTTTTAAGTCCTCAAGAGCTTCACCGGGGTAGCGGCCGCCATATTGGACAATGCAGAGGTAGAACATTTCCACCACCGTGAAGACTCTAGCAGAAAGCACTGTTCTAGAGATTGACGTGCAGAATTAGTCAAGTGGATGGGTGAGAATGGTCAGTCTTAGAAGCCTCTCTAGAAAGCCATCCAATCACAGAAAAATCAAGAGTAAACAACTGAGCAGTTTGTCCTGAGGTAAAATATAAAGGCTTGGCTAAAAACTAAACGGAGCCACTAGTGTCTTCCTCAGTCATTGGATGAGAGACTTTCAGTGCTATTCTGCAGCAGACGTGGGAGCTCCAGGAAATTTCCAAAAAGGAAAGATTTGGCCGGGAACATCTCCAACAGAGAAAAGTTCAATAATTGTGTGAAATCATTTGATGCTGACTTGGCCAAATTTCTGTGGTAATTTTGATCCTCACAAAATGTCAGTTATTTCACACACACACACAAATATTTGTAATGCATAATTTCAGCTACTCTGAACAATTTGCCAGCATTTCCCGTATTTTACCTTTGAATTTTGTAAAATTTCAAGATATTTCGTGGCTACATCCAAAAGAAATTTGGGGTTATTTTTTTCTGTTTTTTTTAAAACCGTAAGCTCTCATGAAGTTGTAGTCTTCTCTCACTTCTCAAAATTGAGATGCCAAATCCATTAACTGTCCTATCAAATAAGTATTTGGCCCAAATGTAATTACATATTAATAAAAATAAGAATGGCCCGTTTGTGCTCACATTTAATAACATATGTATGTTGAGAAGGAGCGGATGACTGGGAAGTGAGAGAAACTTTAAAATCGATCGGCAGAGAGAGTCAAAATAAAAATCCCAAAACACAATAAATCTCCCAAACTTCAGTAACAGGGGCTTTCATTTTGACATGTTTGGCCATAACAAATAATAAATATGGCCATTCCCCCCTCCCAAAAGAAACCCTCCAATATTCTCATCATTTTAAAATACTTTATATACAAAAAAAAAATCCCTGAATATCTATAACTATGGTCCCTCAATAGAAACTTTAGCAGACATGTTTTTGCTCTAAGAGATCTAAAATTAGAGCATTGTATTGAATTAAAAATCACTTCTAGCTTTCTTCCGTCAAAATTGCCCAATCCAAAAATGAAAACAAAATGAACAAACCTATCACTCATCCATCTGGGCCATGATAAATCCATACCAGGAGGTGTGAGATTTAAAAGTAAACTTAAAGATTTACTTCATGTTAGGAGCAGAAATAGAAATTTAACTCCAGTTTTCTGATCCCAGATCCTGGTTACACGCCTCATTCACTAGACTAGCTGAACTTGTCATAGCAAGAATTCCATCAGGGTTCTATTTGGAAACAAGGACCTCACAGTAGTAATGAGGGGGAAGCTATGACACAGAAATGAGCAAAAGGCTTAGTTGTTTTTATAACTTTTATTAAAAATACCATAATGGGTTTCATTTACACTAACAAGGCAATTTGAACTAATAAAAAATATATCAGTATATATATTCACAGTTACACAAAGAAATATTTATATATACATGGTTATAAATGAAAAAAAAAAAATATTCAAACTAATGATAAGCATTTGTTGAAATTCCAAAGCAGAGTTCAAAGGAAACAATTGTACAGATCAGGCAGGGAATTTTCCCTGGGTTGCCGTGGGTTGCATCTATTTCCATAACATAGTTGGAGTTTCCTTGAAAAGAAAAATAAGTCAGTTTGGCTTTGTTGATCCACACTGTCATTTGAATACATTAGGCAATTCATTAAATGTGGCCAGTGTGAACTAATGAATTCTCAGTTGCAGAATGTCTTGAAAGAAATAGTTCACTCCAGACACTTAGTCAAAGGCTTACACTTTAGGGGCGCCTGGGTGACTCAGTCGGTTAAGCATCTGACTCTTGGTTTCAGCTCAGATCATGATCTCAGGATTGTGAGGTCAAGCCCCCCCTTGGGCTTAGTGCTGGGTGTGGAGCCTGTCTGAGATTCTCTCTCTCCCTCTGCCCCTCCCCCTTGCACGCACACACACGCTCTCTCTCATTCTCTCAAAAGAAAAAAAAAAAAAGGCTTACACTATAAAAAGGGTTGAACTAAAATATCCACTAGATGTTCTTTGAAAACCTGGTGTGTTTTTTGAGATGGTTGTAGTTCAGTAGCGCTTATTGTCATTATGTCTGACCGTGAATCATCTGTCTTAGTAAATGTTGGAGTTCTGATTTATGACCGCTAGCTCCCCATCTCCATGTCTAGAAATTGTGAGAGCTGGGAGCTGAAGTACCAATGTACAGGAGGCCTTGCTTTGGCAGTGAGAAATACCTGGTTCTAAGTTCCTGAATAAATAATCTGAGCATAGGAGCATCTATTTATCACAGGAAGAGAGATCTTACATCTGTTTCTTCTAATAATCTATAGGTAAATAATCTTATTTACCTAAACTGATCTCTTGGGTTTGAAAGCATCTTCATTTGCCCTCTTGACTTCTTAGACGAATATTTGTTTTTCCATCATCAGATCCAGCTATTTTCTGGGACCCACCTCTGTAAAGCGAATACAAACAGAGGATGACTTACGATGAAGGTACTGAATCGTCAACGCTAAAATATATGCTACTCAAATGCTTTTACACAGAGATGGGCAAATTTTTTCTGTAAAGGCCACGATAATTAATACATTAGGCTTGGCAGGGCATGTGGTCTCTGTCTCAGCTCTGCTGCTGTAGCACAAAAGCAGCCCTCAGAGGGGTATAAATACATAGCAAGGGTAGTTTTCCAATAAAACTTTATGTGTGGACACTGAAACTTGAATTTCATACAGTTCTCATGTGTCATGAAACATTTTTCTTTTGATGTGTTTCAACCATTGATTGATGTAAAAACCATTCTGAGATCGCTTTCCAACAGCATGGCAGGCTGGATACATCTCATGGGCTGCAGTTCACGTACCCCTTCTTTAAAAATTTTCCCTGAGCAGTTTAAGAATTTTTCTTGAAGTTTCTCTTACCACATGATTAATTACTCTGGCATCTATTTTTCAGTAGGAGAAGAAAAAGTTGTACTTCATAATACATATTGTCTCAAGTTAAGTAGTAAGATCAGATTGAAGCATTTCCCCACAGATTGTCATCTCCAGGAGGAAATGGGCCCTGTCTGTGTGGCAGAAACGATCTTAATTGATCTTCTTCTTCCTGGAAACATACTTCCAAAGCTCTTTTGTAGTTAGTTTAGGGCTGCTTGACTAGTTTTGGCCAATAGAATGTGGTCAGGAATTGTAAACATTACTTCTCTGTCCTGTGCGATCATTCCCTCTTTTTCTGTTCACTAGTCAACTGGCAGGATAGAGGAGTCTCAGTAGAGGACTCAAAGCCTTGGAAAGTGGTAGAGCCCATGGATGGAATAAGCTTGGATCCCCAAACCCTCTCAGGAAGCACTGCCTACTCAATACCCAGGTGCGCTGACAGGAACCAGAGATACACCTTTATGTTGTGAAGCCACTTAAATGTAAGATTTTTGTTGCCACAGCAAGCCTAGCCTGACTAATGCCATCTTTTTTGTCAACCTGAATGTTTACTAGAGTGTCTAGTACATAGTAGGTGCTGAAGAGGTATTTGTTGATTGCTGATTGCTGATAAATAGTGATCTTAATAGTTAGGCATTTTATCATGTCATGTAGTATATTATTAAAATATATTTTATTAAAATAACTTATATGTGTGATACGTGACCAACCTTCACTAATTGTACACATGGATTGGGAAGAAAGAGAGAAATCCTGTTCTAGTGGGATTAGAGGATCCACATGTACTATAGCGTTGTGTTCATTCTCGTGCAGTGGTCAATATTTGTTGAGTTGCTACTATGTGCCAGGTGCCGAGCCTGGGGATACAGATATAAATCACTTAGGACCAATTTAATTACAGTTTTCTGAGCCTCACACTTCAAAATTAAGATGGGCACACCAGAACTATTCAAAGAAGAGAAATCAGAGTATTCAGACAAGGGAGGGTTATTGAAAGCATGTGTCACCTATAAAAAAAAAAAATACTTTGTGCCATAATCAATGTGAGTGGTGAGAATACTCAGATGAATAAACCATTCCCCCACTCTTTAGAAGTGGGAAATTTGAGGCAGATGGACAAGGCGCCATACTATACAAAAGGTATATACTTAATGCTCTGTGAGTACAGGATGAAGAGTAAATGTTCATTCCTGAGGACTCCAAAGAGTAGCATTTGAGCTGAGTCTGAGAAAAAGGGTAAGGGTCACTTGACAGATAAAGGGAAAGCAAGTGTTCTGTGTACCCAGGGGGGGGGAGGATATTGGGTGGGGTGTATGATGTAATAGGATGGGATTCATGGGCAATAAATAGATAGAAGCAGAAGATGAGTAAAGTCACATAGGCCAAATCATGGAGGTCTTGGATGACACTTGAAAGGGCTTGGACTTTTCCATTTGGTAGCATGGAACCACTAATGATTTGGGTAAGGAGGAAGCAACCTGGATGGTTATATTTTATTTATTTATTTTTTTAAGATTTATTTATTTATTTGAGAGAGTGAGAATGAGAGAGAGAGAGAGTACATGAGAGGGGGGAGGGTTAGAGGGAGAAGCAGGCTCCTCGCCGAGCAGGGAGCCCGATGTGGGACTCGATCCAGGGACTCCAGGATCATGACCTGAGCCGAAGGCAGTCGCTCAACCAACTGAGCCACCCAGGCGCCCTGGATGGTTATATTTTAAAAAAATAAATAAGAAAATTTCAGATGCTAAGAATGCTATAAAAACAATATAACACAATAATTGTATAAGTTTCTACAATGTCACATTGTATATTATCAAGACATCCATGTGATATGTGAACTGGAGCATGAATAAGGGTGGGAATGTTATTTTAGATGGTAGCCAGAGAAGAGCTCTCTGAGAAGGTGAGGTTGAGCCGCAACATGGAAGAGCAGAAGCTTGTTCCACAAGGCCAGGAAGAGGGACAAGTACAAAGGCCCTAAGCCAGGCTGGAGTTGGGCATGTTGGAGGTCAGAAAGATGGCCAGTGAGGCTAGGTTGCAGTGAGAGAAGGTAGAGGTGGTAGAGAGTGTGTTCAGAAAGTCCAGTTTGGCATATGAACATTGTCTTTCTCATCATCTAAGTGCAATGGGAAGACTTTTGAGGGTTCTTTGATTACTACTCCAGCAATTGTGTAGAAAGGAGATTGTAAATTGGCTAGGGTGCTAGCTGAGCAACAGTTGGGGAAACTGTTAAATAATCCAGACCACAGATGAGAGTATTTGCAGAGGAATTAGAAGGAACTAGATTTCACTGGCATGTATTTGGAGGGCAAGCTGAAAGGATTTGCTAGTGGTTGGTTGTGAGAACTGGGATAAGGAAGGAAGCAAATATCACTCCCAGGTTTTCACTGGCCAAGTAGGGGAAAGGTAGCACTTCCCAAAATGGAAACAACCAGGGCAGGGGAGATTCACAAAAGGAAAGAGAATCCTGATTACCCATGCTAAATTTGAGATTCCTCTTAACTGTCCAAAAAGAGCTGTTGAGTAGACACCTGAATATCAGAGTTTAGAGAAGTCAAAGCTAGAGATACAAATTTGGAAGTCATTTAATATATTATAATAATTAATGCCTTGGAATTTTATGAAGTCATCTAGGAGAAAGTGTAGATAGAACAGAGGTGAAGCCTAGGGCTAAACTTTTGGGCGTTTCAACAATTAGAAGTTAAATGAACTGATGAGGAAGAAAGGAGCCTGAAAAGAATTCAGTAGAGTAGACAGAAAACCCAGTGAATGCTGCTTAAAAAAAAAAAACAAAAACAAAAACAAAACACAAAAAACAAAAAGCAAAAGGGGCACCTGGGTGGCTCAGTTGGTTGAGCATCTGACTCTTGATTTTGGCTCAGGTCATGATCTCAGGGAAGTGAGATCAAGCCCCACATCAGGCTCTGTGCTCAGTGGGGAGACTGCTTGAGATTCTCTCTCCCTCTCCTTCTGCCCCTCTCCCCACCCCATGCTTGTGTACACACACACACACTCTCTCTCTCTCTCTTTCTCTCCTTCCCTCCCTCCCTCTCTCTCTCTCAAAAAAATAATGAAATCTTAAAAAACACACACCAAGGGATGAGAACGATTCAAGAAGGAAGGGCATCTTTTAAATGAAGCTTAAGAAGTCAAGTAAAAAGATCAGAAAACTGACCATTGGATTTCTCCATGTGAAGGTCATGATCACCTTGGCAAGAGCCAGTGTAGATGAATATAAAACAAGAAAAAAAAATGGGACACAAGAAAAGGTGACTATAAATGACTCCCAAGGAGTTTCATTTGAAGAGAGTAGAGCAGTACAGTTGTAGATAGAGAGGAATCTGGGGACAAAGAAGGTGAATTAAGAAGGTTGACACTAGAACATGTTAGATTGATGATGAAAACAAACTAAAACCAAAGGAAAGGAAGAAAATACTGGGGTAGGAAAGAAAGGGTGTAATTGAGAGGAAAAGCAGATATGGGATCCAGAGAACAAAAGGAGGGGTTGCCTTAGTTTTGATTCTGTGCTGTGCCTCAGAGCAATTGCATTTATAAAGTTCATAAAATGGTATGAAAGCTCAAATGTAAGATGAATAAGGTCTGAGGATCTAACGTATGTCATGGTAACTGCTGTTGATAGCACTATGTGGTATAATTGAAATTTGCTAAGAGAGTAGAACTTAAATGCTCTCACCAAAAATTAAAAAAAAAAAAAAAAGGAAAGTAAATATGTGAGGTGATGGATGTGCTAATTATCTCGACTGGAAGAATCTTTTCACAATATATACGTGTATCAATCATCACATGGTACACTTTAAACAACTGACCATTTTATTTGTCAATTATACTTCTGTAAAGCTTGGGAGGAAAGAGAAGGCAGTAAGATTATAGGTGCAGGTAGCTCAATAGAATAGGGCAGCTCTGTTTATATCTGTTTTATATAGTTTTAAGATTTTGGAGGGGGTTGGAAATGGATCCACCCATTTGGGGAGTAAACACTTGAAAACTATGCTACTCAGTAGTAGCAATTTTTAGAAACTTTTTCCTTGCTTGGAATCAAAATTCACTTTCAACTTGCCAATATCCCAAATTTAAACACACACACTTCCAGCTATGGTCTGGTTAGCAGGAAATTATTACATCCTTCGTTGTAGACAGTAATTAATTTTGCCCAAGAGTGCTTTAAATACATGTGAACTCACAACAGATTATTTGGGACTTAATATGAACCAGATAAAATCCCAGATGTTTCATATTTGCAAATGTTAATTTAAATAGCCTTTATTTTTTGCTTAATTTATTGGGGGAAGGGATTAGCTAAAGAAATATATATCTATTAATTTTTAAGAGTTTTTTTTATTTTTTTAAGATTTTATTTATTTATTTGACAGAGAGACACAGCAAGAGAGGAAACACAAGGAGAGGGAGTGGGAGAGGGAGAAGCAGGCTTCCCAATGAGCAGGGAGCCCGATGTGGGGCTCAATCCTGGGACCCTGGGATCATGACCTGAGCAGAAGGCAGGTGCTTAACGACTGAGCCACCCAGGCGCCCTAATCTGTAGCTTTTAAAGCTATTTTATCTTAATGATTTTCTCTTAGTCATTTAGAATTTGCCTCCTTTATCCAAAAAATTGACTATCCTTTCAATTTTGAGTCATCCGCAAATTGGATGAAATGCCCATGTCTTCTCAATCAGTGATCTCCAATCTGTTCTTAGAAGAGAAAATGTTTAGCCTATTTTTTTCTCCTAATACATCTATCTTTTGTTGAACAATCAATTTGAGACTTACTAATGATTAACGTTGGCTTTATTCTAGACTTTTGCAAGTCTGTTGGTTACCAAGACAACTCAGCCTCTCTCCTATAGCCATGTGCCACTCCCGATTCTCCGTATTTCTAAAACATTTTGTTTTCTTTTATTTACTGAATATACAGAACTTTTTAACATCTTACCTCTAAAAAAAGGTTCTTCTATGGTAACATTGGTTTCTTTATACATCTCTTTCTTCTCCATTTGTTAATATTTCTGTAATTACATTACTTCTGAAGAGACACTCATTCTTTAAGCATAGTCTTTTAGACTATGTTTTAAAGAATCACATGTATACTTCTTATGCAAGATAGTCTTGGGTATATGAAATCAAGTCCTAAGTAGACGTCTGAATATCCCTATATTCTCCCCTCTCACTATTAGTGATTTGAAAATATGTTGGGCTTCTCCTTCCAAAGAACCAGCACCACTTCGCATTCTTACACAAGATCAGATTTCTTTGTTTAATCCGTGACATTGCCTATTCTTGAGCAATCAAGTGTTGGTTCATTTTACTTCACAGGAATATTAAGTCCATACCACATATTTTAGGGTTTTGACTCTGATGCTTATTTCCAGGACTAATTTCTGTATTGGTCATTATAATCTAGATTGTGGTACAGCAGCAAACAAACCTTGAAATTTCAGTGGCTTAATGTAACAAAAATTTATCTCTTGCTCAAGAAAAGTCCACTGTGGGTTGGGGCAGCTCCAGGGCAGCATCTGTCTCCCTTGTGGTGATTCATGCAATCCTGTGGCTTTTATTTCATGACATTGTCCTATCAATATGCGATACCAAGGTTTTCTCAGAGGGCACGTGTCTAGGAAGTCACACATAACTCTTAAAAGCTCCAGACTGCAAATAACATCCATCACTAATTCTCGGCATATTGGCCTGAACCACATACAAGTCTCCATAACTGCAAGGGTGCTAGGAAATGTGGGAGAGCATATGGATATTTGTTGAGAAGTAAATATTCTCTGCCAGGCTTATTAGTCAGGGTTCAGTCCTACTCTAGGTATTTCAAGTAGGAAGGGATTTAATATAGGACATTAGAAGTCACAGATAACCATTTAAAGAGCAGGGAAAGTGAAGGTTAGGCAAGACTCCACTAAAGTTCAAGGGAATCAACAAGTTCAAGGATCACAGGAAACTGTCCCGGATGATTTCAGCTGCCTGTAGGACTCAGAAAAGCTGCTGGCAAAACCTCCTATCTCCTCTCTGCCAGTGCCAGCATGACTCACTCTACCTTCTGCTGGAGATTAAGGCTCTTCTTCTGCCTTTCAAATCTTGTGTGGAAACTCAAAGGGCCCAAGACACTAGCCACTAGCCCCAAGTGGCTTTTGAACACCTGATATGTAGCTGGTCCAAATTGAAATGTGCTGTAAGTATAAAATACACACCAGAATTTGAAACATTAGCATAAAAGAAGAATGTATAATATGTCATTATTAATTTTAAATACTGATTACATGTTGAAATGCTATAATCTGAATATTGAGCTGGAGAGAATATGTTGTTAAAGTTCATTTCACCTGTTGCCAAACTTTTCCAGAGTAACTGTCCTATTTTACATTTCTACCAGTGACATGTGTAATCCAGTTTCTTCACATTTTTGCCAACGTTTCAATGCCAGCCATTCTGGTGGGTGTATAGTGATATTTCATTGTACTTTTGATTTGCATTTCCCTCATGATTAATGATGTTGGACATTTTTTTTGAATGCTTACGTGTCATCTGCATATCCTCTTTAGTAAAACATCACTCAGTCTTTTGCACATTTTCGAACTGGTTTGGGTTTATTGAGTTTTCAGAGTTCTTCATATATGTTAGATGCCAGTCTTTTGTTGGATATGTGGTTTGCAAATATTTGCTCCCAGTCTGTACCTTGCTTGTCTTTTCATACTATTAACAGGGTCTTCAGCAGAGCAAACACTTTTCATTTTAACAAAGTCCATTGTATCCATTTTTTAAAAAAATAAATCATGCTTTCAGTGGCAACTGTAACAGCTCTTTGCTTTGCCCTGGATCCTGAAGATATTCTCTTATATTTTTTTCTAAAACTTTTATAGTTTTGGTGCACATGGGTGGCTCAGTCTGTTGAGAGACCGACTCTTGATTTGGGCTCAGGTCATGATCTCAGGGTCATGAGATCCAGCCCCACATTGGGATCGGCATTCAGCAGGGTGTCTGCTTCTCTCCCTCTCTTCTGCCCCTCCCCCACTCGAGCCTGCATGTGCACATGCAGGCACTCTCTCTCTCTCAAATAAATTTAAAAAAAAAAAACTTTTTTAAAAATTAAAAGTTTTATAGTTTTACATTCAATTACACACTCCATTTTGAGTTCAATTTTGCATAATTTATGAGTTTGTCATTCTTCACCTATGGATGTTCCTTTACTCTGGCACTGTTTATTGCAAAATCTATCTTTCCTGCACTGGATTGCTTTTCTTTTTAAGATTTTATTTATTTATCTGCCAGAGAGAGAGAGACAGAGCCTAAGCAGGGGGAGCAGCAGGTAGAGGGAGAAGCAGGCTCCCTGCTGAGCAAGGACCCCCCAAAGCGGAAGGACTCAATCCCAATACCCCAGAATCATGACCTGAGCTGAAAGCAGACACTCAACCGACTGAGCCAACCAGGCGTCTTGCACTGGATTGCTTTTTACCTTTGTCAACAGTCAGCTGACTAATTACCCTGACTAGAAGCTCTGGTACAATGCTACATAGAAATGGTGAGAGCAGACATCCTTGTATTCTCTCAGGTCTTAGTCTCAGGGGAAAGAGATCAGTCTTTCACTATTAAGTGTGCTGTAAGCTTAAGGTTTTTCTAGGTGTTCTTTTTCAGATTGAGGAAGATCCCCCCTATTCTAATTTTTCTGAGAGTTTCTATCATGAATGGGTGTTTAAATTTATAAAATACTTTTTCTGTATCAGTTGATAAAATCATATGAAATAAGAATATTGTTTTCTAGCTTTTGTTTTGCTCTGTTTTGCACTGTCTTGGGTTTCATTATCAGAGTAATGTTAGCTTCATAAAATGAATTGGGAAGGTTTTCCTTTTCTCCTTTCTGGAAGAGATTGTGTACAACTGGTTTTAATTCTTCTTTAAACATTTGGTAAAATTCTCCAGTGAAACCATCTGGGACCAGAAATTTCTGTGGGGGAATTTTTTCAATTATGAATTCAACTTCCTCAATGGTCATAGGGCTGGTCTGTTTCATATCAGGCTAGTTTTGTTAGTTTGTGTTTTTCAAGTAATTAGTCAACTTCTTCTATGTTGTAAAATATATGTGTATAGAGTTGTTTGTAGTATTCTCTTATACTTTTGATGTCAGTAAGGTCTATAGTGATAGAATCTGTTTTATTCCTGATATTAGTAATCTGCGTCTTCTCGTTTTTTCTTTTTCTATCTCACTATGAATTTAACAATCATTTCCATGAAGCACATCTTTATTTTTTTAATTTTATAATTTTTCTATATCAAATTCATTGACTTCTGCTCTTTATTATTTCCTCTCTTCTCCTTGCTTTGGGCTTATTTTGCTCTTCTTTTGCTAGGTTCTTGAGGTAAGAGCCTAAATTATTAATCTGAGGCTTTTCCTGGTTCTTAGTGCTATAAATTTCCCTCTCAATACTGCTTTAGCTGCTTTCCACAAATTTTTATATGTTGTATTTTTATTTTCATTCAATTCAGTGTATTTTTAAATTTCCTTTGTTACTTCCTTTTTCACCCCTGGGTTATTTAGATGTGTATTGTTTAGTTTCCAAGTGTTTGGAGATTTTCTTATTATGTTTCTGTTTGAAAGATTTATTTCTAGTTTGACTCTGTTATGACCATAAAACACATTCTCTGGGATTTTAGTTCTTTAAAATTTGTTGAGGTTTGTTTGATGGCCCA
Organism: Phoca vitulina; assembly: GCF_004348235.1. Taxonomy (NCBI): domain Eukaryota; kingdom Metazoa; phylum Chordata; class Mammalia; order Carnivora; family Phocidae; genus Phoca; species Phoca vitulina. Next base: position 26,709,565 of record NW_022589716.1, read on the forward strand.
GGATATGGTCTATTTGGACATATTTTCCATGGACACTTAAAAAAGAACGTGCATCTGCTGTTGCTTGGGGGAGAATTCTACAAATATCACCTAGAATTTGGTGGGGTGGTGTTGAGTTTTTCTAGATCATTACTGCTTTTCTCTCTAGTTCTCTTGATTATAAATAATTTGGGATTTCTCCTTAAAGTTTTTCCATTTTTGCTTTACATATTTTGTAGGTCTTTGTTTGATTCAGATACCTACTTGGCGATTCGCCCTTTTATCATTATAAAATGTCTATTTGTGTTAATATTCTTGGATCTGAAGTGTGTTTTATCTGATATTAATATAGCCATTCCTGCTTTTTCGAATTAATGCATCTAGAACCAAATCACACAGTGTTATAATTTTTGCTTCAATCATCAAACAGAATTTGGAAAACTCAAGAGGGGAAGGAAAATCTATTGTATTTACCAGTATTTTCATTTATTAAATTATTTCTTCCTTCTTGATGTTCCTTATTTTTATCATTTAGAAACTTCCTTTATCCATTCTTTTAGAGGAGATCCGCTGGCTACACATTCTCTTAGTTTTCCTTTATTTAAGATTATCTTGATTTCCCCTCTATTCCTAAAGAAGGTTTTCACTGGATATAGGATTCTTCATTTAATTCTTTTCTTTCAGCACTTGCAAGATATTGTGCCACTTCTTTCTGGCCTCCCTGATTTCCGTTGAGAAATACTCTGTCATCCTAATTGTTTTTCCCCTATAGGTAAGGTGTTGTTTTCTCTGCTCCTTTCAAGATTTTTCCCTTGTCTTTAGTTTTTGGACATTTAATTATGATGTGTCTTAGCATGGATTTCTTTGTGTTTACCCTATTGGGGATTCACTCACCTTCATGAACCTGTAGTTTTATGCATCTTGGCAAATATGGGAGGTTTCACACATTATTTTTTGACTATTTTTTTAGCCCATTCTCTTTCTCTTCTTCTGGGACTCCTTTGACACAAATATCACACCTTTTGTTACAATCCTACAGGTCCCTGAGGCACTCACATTTTTTTCAGTATATTTTCTTTCTGTTGTTCAGATTGGATAATTTTTGTTGTTCTCTATTAAGATTCATTGACTCCTTTATCTGTCTCCTCCATTCTGCTGTTGCACCCATGCATTGATCTCTTTATGCCAGTTATTGTGTTTCCTAGTACCAAAATTTCCACTTGTTTCTTCTTTTTACCTTCCATTTCCTTGCTGGCACTTTCTATTTGTTCAGATGTTCTGTTTTTTTTTTTTTTTAATTTGTTTCAAGCATATTTTTCATTGCTCATTGAAGCATTTTTATCTGCTTTAAAATCTGTGATAATTCTAGCATTTCTGCCATCTTGGTGTTAGCATCTATTGATTGTCTTCTTTCATTTTCATTTAGACCTTTCTGGTTCATGCTATGATGTGTGATCTTTAGCTGAAATCAAATTCATAGTATGTTGTGACATTCTGACTCTTATTTAAACCTCTGTTTTAGCTGAAGTTTGTTTGTTTGTTTTTGTTTTTCTGGTATGGCCAGCAAGAAAGAGGAGGACGCAATGACTCCTTCCTGCCCGCTAGCAGTAGAAGTTCAAGCTCCCCACTCAGCCTTGGTTGACACCAAAAGTGATGTCCACATTGTTGCTCATGGGGATGGAAGTCTAGGCTCAACTTGTGGTTTCCACCAACACCACATGTAATAGGGTTGGGATGGATGTCTCCTTACCACTTGGCAGGGATGAAAGTCTAAGCTCCCTGTTTTGGGCTTTCCTGACATTATCCTGCTGGTCGGTGGTGTTGGGAAGCTTTGTTATAATCCAACAAGGGTGAATGTCTAGGCTTCCCACTTGGTTTTTGCTGGTATGGCTGGGGTGGAATAACACTTTTTTCTGTGGTGTTTGGCTGGAGTAGAGTGGTTATTTTCTAAAAGTTTTCTGTCTTTTTAGGCGGCTCCTTTCCTGATTCTTTGACCAGAGAGAGTAGGCTTTTGTTTGAGGCTGCGCTTTTTTTTTTTTTTGGGGGGGGGGGGGTCTGTATCCATTGGCATTTTTGGACTGCTAACTTCTTCAGTTCCAAGTCTGAGATATGTGAAGCAAAAAGGAAACCGAGGAAACTCACCTCCCCCTTGTTTCTTGGGTCCTAATTTCCCTGCCTGGTCTGCCTGCTTTTCTCTACCTTTCTGGGATGTGTCATACACACAAACATACACACACACACACACACACACACACACACACACACATATAGTTTTCTCTGCTCTCTCCCTCTCTCTCTCTCTCTCTATATATATATATATACACACACACACACCAGGGTTTTAGCTGTATTTAAGTGAGGAAAGTGGGGAAAACCACATCTTCCCAGAAGTGGAAGTTTATGATTCTCTTTTTAAAAGGTAATATAAAGCCCTCAAATAAAGAGCCTATTTTTGAGGATCTGACACTCGCATTTTATATCAATTGTCAATTAACTACCCCTTCACACAGTACTCAGAATCATTGGTAGGTAATAAGTAAATAACTCAAGTCCCCTTACACATGGCACTCTATGCAGTCTCCTGTTTATCACAGGCTTCCAATAGTAATCTATATTTTTGACACTACCCATTTAACTTAGGCATTCTTCTCTAATAAAGGAGGACATGTCCTTGGTCATGGAACTATATCCTGATGATGAAAACTTCCAATATTCTTAGAAGATGTTTTTCAGCCCCAATGATATATGTGCTATTAATTTGTTAGAACTAGAACATAGAGCATTGAGCACTTTTATCTAAATGCCTCCAAATTCTACTTTGAAAGTTAATTTGGAAGAAACACAGAATAGCTTTATCCACTTTCAGGTCTTCAATTACTTATTCTTCACGGATACTACCTAAATGATGATGGCTCCAGCTTGGAGTTACCTTCTGAATTCCAGAGCTGTAGATCCACCTGGCCACCAGGCTGTGTAGTCTGTCTCTTTAAAGTCAGTATTACCCAGCCTAGCCCATGACAATGCCTTCCCTTTCCCCATCCACCAACCCTGCCCTTGTCTAATGTTCCCTGAGTAAGGAAATGGGTACCATTATGTAGGCAGTTGAACAAGACAGAAACTGGCAGCATCTTTGACAACTCCTCCTGTCTTGACTCATATATACCCATGCTGTTTAACAACTAGTTCTCCTAAAAAGAAAATGTATGCATATATATTTAAATTATCATGCTACGGATATGAGGAATGTATAGCACATAGTTTACAAATAAAAAAATACACAGTGCCCTGTTGTAAATTTCATATAGCCAGTTGATTCTCACAGAATGCTTTCATTCCCTTTTGCCAAATTCCTGGATCCATAGTCAACTTATGGTTGCAACTGAGTGTATTTCAGATGTGTATATTGGTTGATAGTTCCCTTTACATTAAAGAGTAAGACACAAGAGAAACAAGTAAGATGTATGTCAAAATTTCATTCTTTTTTCAATGATGTGAATGACTTCTTTGCTAAATCAGATCATTGTTTTCACATACTGGAGGAATGTTTCCTTAATTTTGTGTAATATTAACAATGAAACATCTGCAGACATGACACACTTTTAAAAATCAGTCTGTATTATTAACATTTTCTCCAACACTTTCTTAAATCTAGAAAATCAACAACATAATAAAGAAAACCCTGATTTATAGTGTTTGACAATTACCAAGGATTAAATACTCCTGCTATGACTGATTTCAAACTGCAGACATGACATAACTGAACATGGAGTTGGAAAGATTTGTGCAGTAACACCCCATTATATGGTATTTCCCATAGAAACACAAAAGACATAAATAACATGAAGAGCACAGATAATAATAAAATGTAATAAAATAATTAGGAATTCATTACATTTGAATATTAATTTTTAATATAATTTATTTAATTTTAAGTTTATATAATTTAATCTTTAATAATGTGTAATAACCAACTAACAAAATTCCTCAAAACCTGAAAATTTAACTATTGGCTTTCACAAACCAGTAGGAGCCAGCTAGTTCCAGCACACTACTGAAAATAGGCCCTGGTGATTCTACCCTAAAAAAAAAAAACTTAAAACAGTTTACCTTCCTCCCTTTCTAACATTATTGCCCTAGCCTAAATAGTCATTGCTTTTTAATTAGAACCCTCCCCCATACAGCCTCTACATCTGTACGTGACTCTTCCCAAATTTTTCTTCAAGCTTCAGCCAGAGTAATTTTTTAATGCCAATATGACTATATTGTCCAATGCATTCATTAATTTATTCAGCAAATGATTACTAAATTGTATGTCCAGGGCACACTTTTAGTTGACTAGGATCAGTGCAAACAAATAACAAAAAATCCTGCCTCATGGAAAATACATTTTACTGGGAGACATAGACATGATATAAAACATAGTAAATAAATACCAGAAGGTAATGAGTGCTACAAGAGGGAAAACATGCAAAGCAAGGCAAAAGTAGACATGGTGAGGCAGTTACAGTATTAAGTCTAGTCCTCAGGATATGTCCCATAGACAAGGAGGAATTTGAGCAAAGACTTCAAGAAGGTAGGGGTGGATCCATTTGGAATGGGTGGAGGGGAAGAGGACTAGCCAGTAGGCACAAAGAGCCCAGTGCAGCACGAGTAGAGTGAGCAGAGGAGGGAGTTTAAAAAATTAAGGTAGAGAGCCAATGAGAGCAGAATATGTAGGTCTTACAGGTCATTGTAAGGACTTTAGCTTTGACTCTGACTAAGTATGGAACCTTTGCTGGGTTTTGAGTGGAAGAGTGTCAGACTTTTTCAGTAGATCGCTCTGGCTTTAAACACTTCAGCTGCTTTCCTTGTTCTTAAGATAAAGCCTAGGGTTCTTCGAATGGCCAACAGACACATGAAAAGATGCTCAACATCACTAATCATCAGAGAAATGCAAACCCAACCACAATGAGCTATCACCTCACACCTGTCAGAATGACAATAATAAAAAAACACAAGAAACAACAAGTGTTGGTGAGGATATGCAGAAGAAGGAACCTTTTGCACTGTTGGTGGGAATGTAAAATGGTGTAAGAACTGTGGAAAACAGTATGAAGGTTCCTCAAAAAAATTGAAAATAGAACTATCCTTTGATCCAGTAATCTCAGTACTGGGTATTTACCCAAAGAGTACAAAAACACTAATTTGAAATGGTGTAGGCACTCCTATGTTTATTGCAGCATTATTTAAAATAGCCAAATTATGGAAACAGCCCAAGGGCCCATCAGTAGATAAATGGATAAAGAAGATGAGGTATATATATACACAATGGAATATTATTCAGCCATTAAAACGAATGAAATCTTGTCATTTACAATAACATGGATGGAGCTAGAGAGTATAATGCTAAGTGAAATAAGTCAGTCAGAGAAAGACAAACATCATATGATTTCACTCATATGTGGAATTTAAGAAACAAAATGAGTAGAGGGGAGCAAGATGGCGGAGGAGTAGGAGACCTGGATTTCGTCTCCTCTCAGGAATTCAGCTGGATAGGGATCAAACCATTCTGAACACCTATAAACTCAACAGGAGATCGAAGAAAAGAATAGCAACAACTCTCTGAACAGAAAAGCGACCACTTTCTGGAAGGTAGGACGTGCGGAGAAGTGAATCCGAGGCGTTATTCGGGAGGATAGACAGTGGGGGAGGGGCCTCCGTCGGCCGCTTCTGGCAAGTGATAGAGCCACGGAGCACAAAATCGGAACTTTTAGAAGTCTGCTCCGCTGAGGGACGTCACTCTGGTGGCGAAGTGGGGGGTGGAACCCTCGCGGGACAGTGTTGTCTCAGGACCCTCGGGGTCACAGAAAGACCGGGGGTGCCTGAGTGCGGCAGAGCTCCCAGGTATCGGAGCAGGGAAGCCGGCTGCAGAGACGGAGCCCAGGCGCGGGCTCTCAGCTCGGGGTTGCTATAAACCGTGATCTGCGGCACAGTCGGGCCACTGCTCCTCCAGCAGGGACCCAACAAGCGGCAGATCCGGGGAGACTCACCTTCTTCCCCCGGGAGGAGAGGTGCGGGAGCGCACCGCGGGGATCTGCTGGGTTTGGAGGCTCCACCCGGGGTCGGGTGCCAGATAGAAAGGCGCGGTCACAGGCCGGGTGAGCGCGGAGTGCGGCCGGAGGCCGGGGAGAAGGGAGTGACTGCTTTTCTCTGGGGGCTCGCTGAGGAGCGGGACCCCGAGTTCTCGGCTCCGCCGGGGCGGAGACTGGGAGGCCGCCATTTTCACTCTCCGCCTGCAAAGCTGTACGGAAAGCTTGCAGGGAACAAAAGCTCCGGAGAGCAAACCCGAGCAGATTACTTAGCCCGGACTGGCAAGGGCGGGGCAATTTTGCCTCCGGCAAAGACATTTGGGAACCGCGGCAACAGGCCCCTCCCCCAGAAGATCAGCGAGAACAGCCAGCCAAGACCAAGTTTACTGATCAATGAGAACGGCAGAACTCCAGCGCTAGGGGAATACTGCACATGGAATTCATGGCTTTTTTACCATGATTCTTTAGTCTTTCAAAGTTAATTATTTTTTTAACTGTCTTTTTTTCTTTTTTCCTTTTTTCTTTTTTTTTGAATTTTTCTTTTTCCCTTTTTCAACCAACATCTTATCAATCCCTTTTTAAAAAAAAAAAAAATTTTTATTTTTCATTTTTAAAGTCATATTCTATCCCTTCATAGTAGTTACCCATATTTTTGGCATATATATATAAGTTGTTCTCTCTTTAAAATCTTGAGATAGTTTCTTCTAACAGATCAAAATATACTCTAAATCTCTAGTGTATGGTTTTTTTCTACTCCCCTGCCTGATCACATTCTCTCCCTTTTTTCTTTCTTTTTTTTTTTTTAATCCTCTTTTTTCTTTTTTCAAACAACTTATCAAATCCTTTTTTAAAATTTTTTATAATTTCCATCTTTACAGTCATATTCCATCCCTTCATCATATCAACCCTTATTTTTGTACATATATAAGTTTTTCTTTCTTTAAAATTTTGGGAGGGACTTTCTTTTAACAGACCAAAATACACCCAAAATCTAGTGTGTGGCACTGATCTATAATCCAGCCTGATCATATTTGATCACATTCTGTTTTTGTTTTGTTTTGTTTTGTTCTGCTTTTGTTTGTTTTTATCTTTATCTTTTTCTTTTTTCTTTTTTTCTTTCCTTTTCTTTTTTCTCTCTTTCCCTTTCTTTTCCCATTGCTTCAGGTCTTTTCTGATTTGTTTAGAGTATATTTTCTGGGGACGTTGTTACCCTGCTAGCATTTTGTTCTCTCATTAATCTATTCTCCTCTGCACAAAATGACAAGACGGAAAAAATCACCTCAACAAAAAGAACAAGAGGTAGTACCGACTGCCAGGGACCTACTCAATACGGACACTAGTACGATGTCAGATCTAGAGTTCAGAATCATCACTTTAAAGATACTAGCTGGGCTTGAAAAAAACATGGAAGTTATTAGAGAAACTCTTTCTGGAGAAGTAAAAGAACTAAAATCGAACCAAGTAGAAATCAAAAAGGCTATTAATGAGGTGCAATCAAATATGAGGGCGCTAACTGCTAGGATAAATGAGGCAGAAGAAAGAATCAGTGAGATAGAAGACCAAATGATGGAAAATAAAGAAGCTGAGAAAAAGAGAGATAAACAACTACTGGATCACGAGGGCAGAATTCGAGAGATAAACGATACCATAAGACGAAACAACATTAGAATAATTGGGATCCCAGAAGAAGAAGAAAGAGAGAGAGGGGCAGAAGGTATAATGGAGCAAATTATAGCAGAGAACTTCCCTAATTTGGGGAAGGAAACAGGCATCAAAATCCAGGAAGCACAGAGAACCCCTCTCAAAATCAATAAAAATAGGTCAACACCCCGACATCTAATAGTAAAACTTACGAGTCTCAGAGACAAAGAGAAAATCCCGAAAGCAGCTCGGGAGAAGAGATATGTAACCTACAATGGTAGAAACATTAGATTGGCAACAGACTTATCCACAGAGACCTGGCAGGCCAGAAAGGACTGGCAGGACATATTCAGAGCACTAAATGAGAAAAATATGCAGCCAAGAATACTATATCCAGCTAGGCTGTCATTGAAAATTGAAGGAGAGATAAAAAGCTTCCAGGACAAACAAAAACTAAAGGAATTTGCAAACACGAAACCAGCCCTACAACAAATATTGAAAGGGGTCCTCTAAGCAAAGAGAGAGCCTAAAAGCAACATAGACCAGAAAGGAACACAAACAATATACAGTAACAGTCACTTTACAGGCAATACAATGGCACTGAATTCCTATCTTTCAATAGTTACCCTGAATGTAAATGGGCTAAATGCCCCAATCAAAAGACACAGGCTATCAGATTGGATTAAAAAACAAGACCCATCGATATGCTGTCTGCAAGAGACTCATTTTAGACCCAAAGACACCCCCCAGATTGAAAGTGAGGGGGTGGAAAACCATTTACCATGCTAATGGACACCAAAAGAAAGCTGGGGTGGCAATCCTTATATCAGACAAATTAGATTTTAAACCAAAGACTGTAATAAGAGATGAGGAAGGACACTATATCATACTTAAAGGGTCTATCCAACAAGAAGATCTAACAATTGTAAATATCTATGCCCCTAACATGGGAGCAGCCAATTATATAAGGCAATTAATAACAAAAGCAAAGAAACACATTGACAACAATACAATAATAGTGGGGGACTTTAACACCCCCCTCACTGAAATGGACAGATCGTCTAAGCAAAAGATCAACAAGGAAATAAAGACTTTAAATGACACACTGGACCAAATGGACTTCACAGACATATTCAGAACATTCCATCCCAAAGCAACGGAATACACATTCTTCTCTAGTGCCCATGGAACATTCTCCAGAATCGATCACATCCTAGGTCATAAATCAGGTCTCAACCGGTACCAGAAGATTGGGATCATCCCCTGCCTATTTTCAGACCACAATGCTTTGAAACTAGAACTCAATCACAAGAGGAAAGTCGGAAAGAACTCAAATACATGGAGGCTAAAGAGCATCCTACTGAAGAATGAATGGGTCAACCAGGAAATTAAAGAAGAATTAAAAAAATTCATGGAAACCAATGAAAATGAAAACACAACTATTCAAAATCTTTGGGATACAGCAAAGGCAGTCCTAAGAGGAAAGTATATAGCAATACAAGCCTTTCTCAAGAAACAAGAAAGGTCTCAAGTACACAACCTAACCCTACACCTAAAGGAGCTGGAGAAAGAACAGCAAATAAAGCCTAAACCCAGCAGGAGAAGAGAAATAATAAAGATCAGAGCAGAAATCAATGAAATAGAAACCAAAAGAACAGTAGAACAGATCAACGAAACTAGGAGCTGGTTCTTTGAAAGAATTAACAAGATTGATAAGCCCCTGGCCAGACTTATCAAAAAGAAAAGAGAAATGACCCAAATCAACAAAATCATGAATGAAAGAGGAGAAATCACAACCAACACCAAAGAAATACAAACAATTATAAGAACATATTATGAGCAACTCTATGCCAGCAAATTAGATAACCTGGAAGTAATGGATGCATTCCTAGAGATGTATCAACTACCAAAACTGAACCAGGAAGAAATAGAAAACCTGAACAGACCTATAACCACTAAGGAAATAGAAGCAGTCATCAAAAATCTCCCAAAACACAAAAGCCCAGGGCCAGATGGCTTCCCAGGGGAATTCTACCAAACATTTAAAGAAGAATTAATACCTATTCTTCTGAAACTGTTCCAAAAAATAGAAATGGAAGGAAAACTTCCAAACACATTTTATGAGGCCAGCATTACCTTGATCCCAAAACCAGACAAAGACCCCATCAAAAAGGAGAATTACAGACCAATATCCCTGATGAACATGGATGCAAAAATTCTCACCAAAATACTAGCCAATAGGATCCAACAGTACATTAAAAGGATTATTCACCACGACCAAGTCGGATTTATCCCTGGGCTGCAAGGTTGGTTCAACATCCGCAAATCAATCAACGTGATACAATACATTAACAAAAGAAAGAACAAGAATCATATGATCCTCTCAATAGATGCAGAAAAAGCATTTGACAAAGTACAGCATCCTTTCTTGATCAAAACTCTTCAGAGTATAGGGATAGAGGGTACATACCTCAATATCATAAAAGCCATCTATGAAAAACCTACAGCGAATATCATTCTCAATGGGGAAAAACTGAGAGCTTTCCCCCTAAGGTCAGGAACGCGGCAGGGATGTCCACTATCACCACTGCTATTCAACATAGTATTGGAAGTCCTAGCCACAGCAATCAGACAACAAAAAGAAATCAAAGGCATCCAAATTGGCAAAGAAGAAGTCAAACTCTCACTCTTTGCAGATGATATGATACTGTATGTGGAAAATCCCAAAGACTCCACCCCAAAACTGCTAGAACTCATACAGGAATTCAGTAAAGTGGCAGGATATAAAATCAATGCACAGAAGTCAGTGGCATTCCTATACACCAACAACAAGTCAGAAGAAAGAGAAATTAAGGAGTCGATCCCATTTACAATTGCACCCAAAACCATAAGATACCTAGGAATAAATCTAACCAAAGAGGCAAAGGATCTGTACTCAGAAAACTATAAAATACTCATGAAAGAAATTGAGGAAGACACAAAGAAATGGAAAAACGTTCCATGCTCATGGATTGGAAGAACAAATATTGTGAAGATGTCAATCCTACCTAGAGCAATCTACACATTCAATGCAATCCCCATCAAAATACCATCCACTTTCTTCAAAGAAATGGAACAAATAATCCTAAAATTTGTATGGAACCAGAAAAGACCCCGCATAGCCAGAGGAATGTTGAAAAAGAAAAGCAAAGCTGGCGGCATCACAATTCCAGACTTCCAGCTCTACTACAAAGCTGTCATCATCAAGACAGTATGGTACTGGCACAAAAACAGACACATAGATCAATGGAACAGAATAGAGAGCCCAGAAATGGACCCTCAACTCTATGGTCAACTAATCTTTGACAAAGCAGGAAAGAATGTCCAATGGAAAAAAGACAGTCTCTTCAACAAATGGTGTTGGGAAAATTGGACAGCCACATGCAGAAGAATGAAACTGGACCATTTCCTTACACCACACACAAAAATAGACTCCAAATGGTTGAAAGACCTCAATGTGAGACAGGAGTCCATCAAAATCCTAAAGGAGAACACAGGCAGCAACCTCTTCGACCTCAGCCGCAGCAACTTCTTCCTAGAAACATCGCCAAAGGCAAGGGAAGCAAGGGCAAAAATGAACTATTGGGACTTCATCAAGATAAAAAGCTTTTGCAAAGCAAAGGAAACAGTCAACAAAACCAAAAGACAACTGACAGAATGGGAGAAGATATTTGCAAATGACATATCAGATAAAGGGCTAGTATCCAAAATCTATAAAGAACTTATCAAACTCAACACCAAAAGAACAAAGAATCCAATCAAGAAATGGGCAGAAGACATGAACAGACATCTTTCCAAAGAAGACATCCAAATGGCCAACAGACACATGAAAAAGTGCTCAATATCGCTCGGCATCAGGGAAATTCAAATCAAAACCTCAATGAGATACCACCTCACACCAGTCAGAATGGCTAAAATTAACAAGTCAGGAAATGACAGATGTTGGCGGGGATGCGGAGAAAGGGGAACCCTCCTACACTGTTGGTGGGAATGCAAGCTGGTACAGCCACTCTGGAAAACAGTATGGAGGTTCCTCAAAAAGTTGAAAATAGAGCTACGGTATGACCCAGCAATTGCACTACCGGGTATTTACCCCAAAGATACAAAAGTAGGGACCCGAAAGGCTGCGTGCACCCCGATGTTTATAGCAGCAATGTCCACAATAGCCAAATTGTGGAAAGAGCCAAGATGTCCATCAACAGATGAATGGATAAAGAAGATGTGGTATATATATACAATGGGATATTATGCAGCCATCAAAAGGAATAAGATCTTGCCATTTGCAACGACGTGGATGGAACTGGAGGGTATTATGCTGAGCGAAATAAGTCAAACAGAGAAAGACATGTATCATATGACCTCACTGATATGAGGAATTCTTAATCTCAGGAAACAAACTGAGGGTTGCTGGAGTGGGGGGTGGGGTGGGAGGGATGGGGTGACTGGGTGATGGACACTGGGGAGGGTATGTGTTCTGGTAAGCGCGGTGAATTGTGCAAGACTGTTGAATCTCAGATCTGTACCTCTGAAACAAATAATGCAATATATGTTAAGAAAGAAAAAAAGAAGAAGAAGAATGTAGCAGGAGGGGAAGAATGAAGGGGGGGAAATCGGAGGGGGAGAAGAACCATGAGAGACGATGGACTCTGAAAAACAAACTGAGGGTTCTAGAGGGGAGGGGGGTGGGAGGATGGGTTAGCCTGGTGATGGGTATTGAGGAGGGCACGTTCTGCATGGAGCACTGGGTGTTATGCACAAACAATGAATCATGGAACACTATATCTAAAACTAATGATGTAATGTATGGGGATTAACATAACAATAAAAAAATTAAAAAAAAAAAAAGAAACAAAATGAGTAAATGAAGGAAAAAGAGACAAACCAAGAAACAGACTCTTAAATAGAGAACTCACTGATGTTACCAGAGGGGAGGTAATGGGGGAATGGGTGAAATAGGTGATGGGGATTAAAGAGTACACTTACCATGATGGGGAAAAAAAAGAAAGAAAGAAGAAAAGGCTAGTGTTCTTCATATGGCCTACCAAGCCCCAAATGGTGCCACCCTGTGCCATCCTCACCTCCTGCTACTCTTTCTCTCTCTCTGCTCTTTTTCCTTCAAATCTGTCGATAGGACGCTTCTTTCTCAAATGGGGCCCCTGTCAGGCACGCACAGCTACCTGAACTTGCTGCTCATAATACTTAGCATACTAAATGATTGCTTTGGATTTTGTGATTAGTTACTTATTGTATGTATTGCCTACCTCCACTGCTAGTCCCCGCTAAAAAGAAAGCTGGATTCGAGCAAGAATGTTGACTCTTTTGTTCACTAACCTATTTCAAAGAATTAGACCAGTGCTTGGCACATAGTAGACACTCAAATATTTGTTGACTGAAGGAGTGGATGTTTTATGTATTGATACATTCCAAGTGCTTAACCCAGAGTCTGTCTCATGATACACATTCTGCAATTTTTTTGTTGAATGAATAGGTAATCAAATACCTGAGGTGTGGATGCATTGAAGATTAAGTGAGTGAAAAAAAAGAATGAATAAGTGAATGATTCAGCACTATATTCCTAGTGCTGAACCCAAAGTCTGGTTCATGGTAGGCATTCTTTAATTTCTTTTTTTTAATAAATAGATGATCAAGTGAATTGATGAGTGGGTGATTGAATGAGAGAATAAAAGTGAATGTACGAATGAATGAATGAATGAATGAATCATCTTGAGTAAAGTCAGAAGAGTTTCCATCCTCTAAGAAACATATCTCTTCTGCCCAGAGTGTGTCACTTGACCGGCCCATTAGTTCTCTACTTGGTTTCCTGCCATGGATATATTTTGAAGAACATTTTTATTAGCTTTGGAGTCACTTGCAAGGTACACTTGAATTCTCTTTTGGCTCGCCTGCGTACTTGTTCACACCTGACCTGCCATAGTTTGCGGATCTCCCTGGTTTCCTTACTTGGGCTACATTTCCAAGTGTCCCTTTGATCTCTGGCACATACTTTTGCTAGGCTTCCAATAAGGTGTTTCTAAACAGTCTCCAGATTTCCTGTGGCTTATTGACTTTTTAAATTATTCCTTTCATTTGTTTTTCCTAAGCAGTGCCTACACTTGTTCTTAGATTCCCTTTATAAAATTGAGTAACCACATGATATATAAATTTTCTCTCCCAGCCCAGAATGGTCAGTGTTGTGATCACTCAGAGATACTTTTTCTTCCAGGTCCTGTCTATCACTCAAAGCCAAGTCTAAACTATTTTCCTTCCTTGATAATTCTAATGGCATTTTTCTAAGAGGACATCATTTATCTTACCCAGTAAGCTTATATTTATATCCATAATCGATATGTGAACAGTGAATAAATATGTCTTCAAGCAAGCCTGGAGCGTGCTGTGTGTATATGCTGTAGAATGAGTGTGTGTGTGTGTGTGTGTGTGTGTGTGTGTGTGTGTACACACTGTATAATGAACAGGTACTTAGAAAACCATCTCATTTTTTCAAACAAGGAAAGCCTCTAATCATGATCTCTCTTCTGGCAGAAACCCAAATCTATTCAAATATAACTCATAAAATGTTTTTGGTTCCCATCTACAGAGATCAAATGCTAGTTTGTTTCTTTTTTGTCGTATGTTCACCTTCCAAGGCCTTTTTGAGGATAGAATTCAACAACCATGTGGAAATAGGAATCATTTAATATAAAGAGAAACTTGCTTTCACTTTTTCTGACCAAACATTTCATCAGTCAGGATTTTTTCTACCTAAGATGTTTATTTTCAACCATTTCTTGCTTTATTTGGCTAAAAGGTACGTTCTTTGCTACATTTAATAGTCATGTGTATGCTAACCAAAGTAGAGATCACAGAGTTTTAATCTGCAGATTTTTACCAGACTAAAGTGAACCAAAGAACATGTTAGAAATTCGACCCTATGGTATATATATACTTCTTGCAAATATTTTAGCAGACTGGCTAGTCTTCAAAACTTTTATATGATAAAACACATAGTCAATGTTTATTCAGATTATAGATTGTGGTGTGAATGTAAGAGATGGTGTTTTAAATAGTGAAAACTGAACATGTACTTTTTTTCCACTTCAAACTTTTGAATTGGGTAAGTTGTAATGAAGAAGCTTTAAAATTTTGGTGATATGTTTTCTACCCGTGATATTGACATATGCACATAATTACCTTTTTTCTCTTTTTGAGACAATTTCATTATTTGTCATGTTGGCCATGGTGCACCAATAAAGCCAAAATATCATATTAGAATTCATGACAGTTTTCACATTGTATTATCAATATGTGGAAATAATTGCTCTGAGATTAAATTACATTATTGTGTATCTTTTTCATGCCTAATAAATAATGATGGATGGCTTTTATTTTCCTCACCACCTGCAACCATTTAGTCACCCCTTGATTGTTGAAGATAAAATAATAAAGGCAAGTGTTATGTTGCAGGCAGAAGAATGTAGTCAAAACAGTTGTATGTTACTTGTTTCCATTTGGATTGTTTTAGTCCCTAAAGAGCAATGCATGGTGGTCTATAAAAGAGATCAACCTAGGGGAAAACATAGCAAACAGTTCACATAAATGAGGGGAGAAAGTGGGAAAAAATAGGTTTTTTTTTTTTTCTAGTAGAACAATAATTATTTCTTGGTGCACGATTCTTAATCTGAAAATGAGTTTTTTGTTCTGCTGTGCAAATCAGTTACATGCAATTAGAATGCAAAGCAGAAGCACATCTTACTGTTTAGCCTTTTTAAAATAGAAATGAAAACAGCCCAGAAATTGTAGCAAAGTTGAAAATGCATGCTAGGTAATTTTGAAATCCAAAGACATAAAACCATGCATAATAAAAAGGCCACTCTAAACTCATTACATTTTTTGAAATTGGCAATTGGAAGGCTTAATTTTAAAATTCGAACTTGTATGTTTGGGAACTTATTAACTATATTTTGAATGGTCAATTGCATTGCCAATGTTCAGTTGTGTTTTGTTCTTCCTCCACGATACGGTTCCAATGCCTCAGAATTTGGTTTTATCTGTGTCCGACCTGTTCACATTTTTTTTAATTGACCAATGTTAGGCTTAAGCAAAATTGAATCATGTTTTTTGGTGAAACTTTTAAATTAAAATTATAATCAGCAAATGCTCTGAGTCTTCAGGAGAAAAGAATCACCTCTCCATTTTATGATACTATGACATTTCATCTCTGAAGAATGTCAAGCTTTTTTATAAAATAAATATGTAGTGTTTGTAATGGAAACTAGTCATTTGATCGTTTTAGTTACAACAGTGAGGTAAGAAAGCAAACTATAGACAAAATCTTTTTGGATATTTGGTTATGAGTCACAGGTTGACTCTTTACAGAACAGTTTCACATGTTTGGCTGTATTATCTTTAAATCAAAAGATGACAATCTTTTCAGGCATAGCAGAAACTCAGACCAGAATCTAAAGGTAATCCTATGGAATGTCAAGTTACTGCAGAGAAATGGCTTGAAAAATAGACCAACGGTCCATTATTTGACAAACGCCAAGTGAACACATAGGCTTGTGGAGTCTGTCTTTGGCTGGGTGTTCTATTAATGCTCTGCCCAGCTGTTTTCGGGCATTCATTTAAAAAGAACGGGGGACCTTTCCCTTGTTTATAGCTGTTTTGCTATCTGACTACACATCTCCCTCTATAATTAAATGCTGTGAATAAAATAAAAATAAACATAATTTTATTTGTACCATTACTCACTGCAGAAATTACCTCTTTACATTTCCTAAGAGAATCAAAGAACAGTCGTGTCTGCTTCCTTCACATTTGAGAGAGTTATGCAGAAGTCACAGGTTTTCTAGATTCTCTGAGCCTGGGAGGAATTTTGTACATTAGCAGCCTTTGAGACACATTAATTTGCAGTGGGTACATATGTATTTATCCTCTCTTGACGATAGAGTTTTTGCTTGGCCCAGGAAAATACCTTAAAAGGCCAGTCCTGCAAAACAGACTTATATAAAAATCACCCAGAACTTACAACTTGGACATCTGTCTGTGAGCACAAAGGTACTCTAAAGAAAGTAAGATTTAGCACAGGCCACATAAGTATTCTAATCAGAGTCACCAGTCGTCTTTTTCCACCCCTTCTCCAGTGATCAGTGGAAGTCCTGAGAACCCAAGGCTTTACCCAAATGTACCTAGCCGCAAACATCCTGGCCTGACTCCCTGGCACACAGAAAATTCTAGAATGACATCCCCATATGATAGGGTTTTTTTCTCTTAGGTTATCTCTTGTCCTGATTTTCTTCAGTCAAAGTCTTTCTGACATGACCTATCAGAAGCAGAAGAAGAAGGGGGGGGGGAGGAGAAGGAGAGAAAAGAAAAAAAGGAAAGGAAAGAAGGGAAGGAGGGAAGGAAGGGAAGGAAAGGACAGGAAAGAAAAAGAAAGAAAGGAAGGATGGAAGCAAGGAAGGAAGGAGAAGACATGTGGAATAACTGTACTATAAAGACACAAAATGGAAATGCTGAACTAGCTCCATTAAAATAAATCATTCTTAGTGCTGTAATTGTTTTTTGGTTTGTTTTTCTTTTTTTTCTTTCACACTTTCTATCATCCTAGTGGTTTGCTAGTTCTAACAAGATGTTTCCTGAGTCTGTGCTACATATATGCTGACATTCAGAAGTTTTTAATTCACACCAAAATTATTAACGTTCTCGGCTTATGTATTTGCAAGAAGGAGATGTATGAGCAAAATAATGTACATCCAAGCACGCACTAAAATATTGGAACCTGGAAACTCCCCTGCTGTTAACAGTTAATAGTTCAGTGCTCTGGGCTAACAGCAGTTACTCTGCACTTCTCAGAAAAACATTTGGGAAAAAAATACTTTTGACTAATAAAATTAGTGTTAAAATGACAGTGAATGTCACCGTCTTTGAAGGTTCTTAAGCACTTTTGACATTTAAAAAGTTATACACAAAATCTGATAATTTTTAGGCAGTGTACCTATTTATAAATGTAATTTTTAACGTAAGGGGGAAAATCACTTTGTCTAAAATATAGACAATGATCAAAGCACTACCACCAGCAAAGTAATTTTGGATTAAGACTCTTAAAATAAACTTACTAACTGAGCAGTAAATATTTATCCAATTGGATATTTTAAATGTTGAAATTTGTTAGTCATTGTGGTTGAACTAATGCAGCACAATGAGATTGCTTTCACTTTTTCAGCAGCCGCCTTAAGTCATGTTAGTGTTTAACAACTAGTCCTGGGTTTCAGAAAACACTGTTAGGGAAGGAAAAACAGACTCTTTGGCTAGAGTTATGAAAGGAGGGTGGGACCTTATGAATTACATGACTCCATAAGATGTAGGCAATTCTATTTTGGCAAGAAATTCAGGCTTTTGCGTTTTATTTTTACACTCAATTCAACATGTGCACAAGTACCCTACAAAAGAAAAGATTCTTACTCATCTGCAGAGCACAGATTAATTAATAAGTAATTGTTCCCTTTTATCTTTCAGGTTACAGTACCATGCGTTTAGGAACTCTGTGAGCCGTAAAACGATCTGCCCAAAGGTAAGTGACTGGGATCGCAATGTAATTACTCAAATATGAGCTCAGATCATGTCCAAATACCTGGGAATGGAGGTCCACTCTTCTTGATGAAAAGTCAAGATGATGTCATAGATCAGCTTTCATCCTTTGGTGGGATGTCTAGTGTTTTCAGTTGTCTTCAAAATATTATATAAAGCACCTAGAAAATAGTGCCTTAAGCGTGATCATTTCTCAGGTGAAAGAGTACACTGAACTTATCCAAATGTTTCATTAGCAAGACATTTATTTGGAAACTGAAACAAAACTAGAAATGACTGGTGAAATTTATGGCATCTTCCATTGGGCTAGTGTATTTTCCTTCACAATAGATGCTCTAATCATGGGCTCTAATCTGCCTATCCAGACCAAGGACAATTTCATGTAGCTCCATTATAGTATATTTTAAACTTTTCCTGAAGTTCAGGAATATATCTTTCAGAATCCGTCAGTACTTCAGAAGCATGGCTCGCCAAACCAATCAATCTAGTACAAAGTTTGTTTTTAGATTTCAAGTTCCTTGTTACTGCTTTGTAAGCAGATGTCTTCAAAGATATAATATGGTGAAGAGATTATGTGATTTTTGGGTGTAGCAATTCTGCCAGTTATAATTAAAAGGGCCAACATCCAAGTTTTGTTTTCTTTATAAACACTGCGGAGTGTGTCAGTGGCCAATCTAAAATTACCCACAGAAGAGTGTGTGCTCTCTTCTTTAGCACAAGATAATGAAGATGGTGTGTGAAACGCGCCATGGTTATAATAAGCTGATGGACTTGTGGTCCTACGCGCAAACTTGTCCAAGTGTAATTATAAGAGTTTTAAGAGAATTGTTGCTTCCTAAACTGACTAGTCAAGTGACTCAAAAGTTAATATCACTGAATTAACAACCTGACTTTGAAGGTCTACAATTGTACCTTAGAAACTATTTGCAATCCATCACCCTTTCTTATAGGGAAAAGACATTTTTTGAGATCGATCTCAAAGCAGGGCAGCCTATTTAGCATTTTCTCTATATATTGTTTCTGGAAAGGTGAGCTGTGTCTAAAAATGAAAAGCAGCAAAGAGCTGAGCATCCAGTTCTTTTTTCCCATGCATGGAGGAGAAAGGGTCAGTATGAACCTGCTCTGATGTTTATGTGGTTGGGAAGGTGTGATTGCCATGCTCCACCTGAATCACAAGGGCAAGAAATCAGGTTGGGACCCAGAATAGGACAGGAAATATCTCAAGATGATTATATAATCACAAGCCTCTATAGCAATGGTTTTCATGTACAGAGAACAAAATCAGTATAAAAGAATCAAGGTATCAGCGTATAATTCTCTCAGGGGTTGGGAGAATATCTGAGACAGATGAACATCAGTGGTAGATATCTGGGTAAACCAGGGAAGCTGAGAAAACCTTTCCTCCTTCACATTTTGGTCATGATTCTTCATAAATTCCATGGACAAACTGAGATGTCATAATGTCTTCCCAGTAATAAGTCAGGTAATCCCAGTGCCTCCTATTGGGAGTCTTCCTTGGTGGCTGGTATGGATGAGTGACTTGTAGGTTCTTAAAGGGGATTGGGTACAGAGCCACTAAAGACAAAAATATTACTCAAACCAGTCTCATATTTTGCTGTAATTTCATTTGCCTTGGATGTTCCCAGTGGCTTAAGGCAAATGTCTCCTGTGTCAGACTTAACCAGATGGAACTATTAGGTGATTTATAATTGAAAAAAAAAAAAAAAAGGTGGGGGAGAGGGCAAAAAATTAAAAGTAACTACACTTGAGCAAGACAACCATCCAATCCCAAAAACATTTTCAGTGCTGAACTATTTTTATATTTCCTTTTATTTCTGGGATATCTGTATACTGATAGATAATTCTACTATCATCACATACTCTCTTCATGTAAATACAGGCACATGTTTACGTTTAATCCCTCCACCTACAGTGTAGTCAGAGCAGAGCAGCCTTTTCAAAAGTAAAAGGGGAAATCTGATTATTTAGTATCTGAGTAAAGAGCAAAGCCTTCTGTGGCCTGAGTAAGGGTGGACGGGCTCTGCATTCTCAGCCAGACTCATCTTACACCATTTCCCTTCATTCTCTTTACCCCACCTACTCTGGCTCTCTTTCATTTTGTCTCACACTGTCTGACTTCCACATGGTGATTGCATATCTGTCCCCTTTAGCATGGAATCCTTCCTCCTGGACTTCTCCCTAATTAAGGCAAGTACTTCTGTTTTCATGTCTGATTAGATCATGATTCTTGTGTCATGGAAATAATCATGGTTATAATTTTACATTGTATGATCAATGGTCTGATGTCTACTTCTTGGACTGGTAGCTCCATGAGGAAAAAAACCATGTTTATTTGGCTCATTATTGTATCTCCTATATGTATCCCAATGCTTTGAATGTAGACACTCAAAAATATTTCTGAGGTGAGGGAATAAATGTCCAGGTATGTTTTGATTATGTTTTTTTCTATGTTACAAAGGCTTTATGTCTATAATATAATATCTAGTGGAGCTCCTAAGGAGTATATAAGGGGACTTATCTATTATACTGTCATTACTGGCCAGGTTAAGTAACCTTAGAGTCTATAACATCCAGTCCCAGCATTTCAGCACTTTGACATAATAGAGATTCATGCTTCACTCTTGGCACCATCAAATGTGGATTGGGAGTATGGGTTTGCTCTGCTCCACAGAGTCATGAATGGACCTGGGCTGTTTTCTCCTACTGCTCATCCCTCTGTTAAGTCTCAGAGTCCTCCCTGAATTCTTGGTATCTATCATCCAATAAACAAAGAAGCAGAAGGATGAGACCAGAAAGTGGCTGTATCACTTCTTTCCACATTTTCTCATCCAGGATACAGTCACCTGATCCCACTTGATTGCAAGGCAGGCTGGGGAATTTAGCCCTCCTAGTGCTACACATAGTTCTGTTTCTGCTACAATTAAGTATGATAACTACAATTTGCCAGCAGTTACTGGGTACTCCAAAAATCATATCATCAGTGATGTACTTAAAACCAAACTCTCATGTAAGGCAAGTGCCAACGTTAAATGGATTTAGTGGTATTGTGTCTGTCTAGGAATGTGCTACATGGTTTGGTAAATACAGTTTTCCTACTGCAGAGAATCTCAAAACAAGTACATTTTGAAAATGAACTTTGAAGAATCAGCTGGAGGGTATACAGATTTTCATATTCACTTAAGGATTTTTCATTTTCATATTGTACTAGTTAATGTGCCAAAATCAAAATAGCTTTCCACAAAATGGAAGTTATACTATAAAGTTGGAATTGGTATTATCTATTGCTGAATTTCAATGGAATCTCAAACAGAGTGATGTAACTATGAAAGCAGGATCCTCTCTCTGAATGTTTCCCTAAGATTGTGTCAAATAGATCAAGAAAACGAAAGTATGCAGGGTTGACTTTTCACTCAACAGGCACAAAAAGACCCTGGTAGATAAATCAATTGAAAGAGAGCATATACAATAACTGACTGGCAGTATTGTAAAGACAACTTTTTAGGCTTGACATTGAAGATATTCTTGAAGAATAATTTATTGGAGAGAAAATCAACCTACTTATGGAACTGCCAAATTTACTGTTACTCTACCTAATGCATTGACATCAACCTTACTATTTGAGAAAGTGTTTCTCTTTTTAATTTTTTCCTTTGGAAAAATATGTAGCATGGACCTGTGTTGCTCTCTGATGTAAAAAGAAGACATTAAATTGGATTTCAGATTCAGTGACAGAGGCAGACTAAGATTAAATGCCAAAGTCATCTATGAAATCGACTTAATCATATGTTTAATGGCAACATGTTTTGCCATAGAGAAATGCTTACCAACTTTGTACTTTGTCTTTACTAGTCAGCAATTCATTGAATACCTTTTATTATCTTTGCTTGTTTCTACTTGTTGGGGAGGGAGGATAGTGTCCTTGTTGGTCAATATTTTCATCCCATTGTCTCTCAGTCTTTTCTTTTCCTCACTTCTTAGACAACAAAAGGTGATGTCTAAACTCAGTTCTTTGTTTCACTGAACCTTAGATACTGTCAGTTGTAAGATGTGCCATTTTTATTTACCACTAAGACAGAAAACACAGGGCTGCTTAAGCTATAATGTAATGCTTTCTTATCACCTAGAATTTTTATTCTTTGCTTACCAAAATAACAGTTTTAGACTTAGACACATTTTTATCATATTTCACACTTGTACAAACATAAAAAGTAAAACATAAGTAAAATAAATTGGTTAAAGTGTTCCTAAAATCTCCACATATTTATAGTCCAACTCTTCTGAATTCATTTTTGACAGTTGTTGATGTTTGTGTTTTTCCATACACTCTCATCTTCTGTGCCATCATGAACATTAGGATCCTTAAAAGAATGCTCCACTATTATTCCCAAGACTTTCTTCCAAGCTGCTGACACTTCCTCATGCAGGTAGTTTTCATGAGCGAACACAGGTGGTGTTAGCTCTGTCAAAACCACTGCCGGGCGGCAGCGGTGTTAAGAAACTTTCCATGAAGATGTGGAAAAGTGTATCAAGAACTTGTTAAATACTATTTATTGTTTAAGGTACATATGCAAGCATAACCCAACAGTTTATCTCGATTCCCTGATATTGTCTAGTGTTTTCATCATATAAAATATCATTAGCATTACATATATTTTCTTTATTTAGCCTTTTATAATAATACAGATGTTTAATGGTAAAGGACACTAACAAATTCTTTTCACAGAAACAGTCAACTTTCCATGAAATTCGTGTAGGGAATGTATATTAAAATCTTTGTTTCTAGCCTTACTCAAACTTTTTTAAGTTTAAAATTTAACTCTCTGTAGCCTCTCAAAATCAGCGACAATTCACTGTGGGCATTCCTCACATGTTACATTATTGTATTCTTGAAGAGCTCTGAGTAAATCAGGTGTTCTTAAATAGAATCATATTTTCTACCACTTTAGATTTTTACTTCAGAATTTCTTTTCTTAATTTTTGCTAGATCTTAACATTCTACCCTTTCCCCAAGTGGGTCTTTAACTTTACCTCCCTCATTCTTGCCCTCATCTCTTTTAAAGATAGATAAAGTTATGCAAACTTTAGCTTAACTGTACTTGGGAGGACTCAGTGTTTGAAATAAGCTCCCTAGAAATATTTTTGTGAAGTCTTAAACCCCTGTGTATTGTGAATAATAAACAATGATTATCTGGTTTAGATTTGTTTTGTTTTATAGGCTCGCTTACACTGAAGACATTTTGGTTTCCATTTATGAGTTAACACCCCTAAACATGTTCTGCTGAACACTATAATTGTGTCCTAACAACTTTGCCATAAAAGCAAAGAATTCCTTATTAACTCCATTATTTTTTATTTGTTTTTTTTCCCTATGTGTTTGTGTTTTAAAATATATTTTCCATGGTAGTGACTATGTGAGTCTTAGAAACGCAACTAGACAGATGTACTGACCACGGTTACCAAGGGAGCAGTTTCCTTGGCGATAGCCAGCCGTCATCAAAGCAGTGTACGTTCTGGGTCCTTCCCACGTGACTTGCTCTCACATGCTGTCAAACTTGGGTAGTGGGAGCAGCTCTTTGTAAATCATCAACCCTCACCCGCCCCTACTCACCCAACACACCGCTAATTTTCATGAAGCAGGCAAGTAAGAGCAGGTGGTAAATAGTTTGTGATGTTCTTTGAGAAGTTTTACAAGGGCCCCAGGCCACAATTCACCGTGAAGGATTTTTGGTTTCCCCAACTTTCAGTTTCAACCCAGAATTTATTCCAGTCATTTGAAGAAGATCCAAAAATATATCAGCTAATGCACAAAGGTTAGAGCTGCAAGAGATCCAATAACAAGGGAGAACTTTTGCAGAGTAAATATTTTCTGGTGGTTAAAGGGAGAGGTATGAAGAATCAGGCATTTCCTTAACCATGACTTAGAGTCAAGCTACATTGCCTCTCTGCCTGTATTTCTGCAAGTCATGAAAGAGAATATTAATACTTGTTGGTATAGTATTTGATCCTCTAATAAGAGCCAATGATTAAGATTGGCTGATTTTTTAATCTTAAGAAAGGTTTGAAAAAAATATTTTGTTACTGGGGTGCCTGCGTGACACAGTCGATTAAGCATCGGACTCTTGGTTTCCACGCAGGTCACGATCTCCAGGTCATGAGATGGGGTCCCGCAAGGGGCTCCATGCTCAATGGGTAGTCTGCTTAAGACACTCTCTCCCTCTGCCCCTCCCACCATGTTCTCTTTCTCTCTCTCAAATAAATAAATAAATAAATCTAAAAATAATATTTCGTTACATTCTTGACCCTTTAAAAATTTAAAGTGACAAGCCAACACTACAAAAGACTATTGTTTTCCCAAATGAAATTTACAGTGTAGATGATACATGAGTGTTTGCTGATAGTGAGACCCCCATGTTGCATGTCCTTATGTGTGGTATGTCATTTTCTCTTTACAATAACTCCAGTTGGCAGACATTAATATTCCTAATCTGTTGGTGAAAAACAGACCTTGAGAGAGAAAATAGTTCACCAAAGTCTACAATTAGTAATTAGTATGAAGATTTGAACTTCAGACAGATTGACTACAGATCTCACTACTCTACAGTACTCCCTCATATATGTGCAGACATCTTCTTTTGTGTGTCAGATTAACACACCACAGATTGCTTTTCTTTTTTCCTATTCTCCTGCCTGCATATATTAGGGTAGTTGCAACCATGTATAAAATCCAAGAATTTGATATATCAGCTTCAAGTTTTTATAAACATAGAAAATGAACTTTTAATAAACTTCTAGGTTTTTACCTAATCACAAATTTTGGAAACAGGGATATAACAGTGGAGACATTCATGTACCCAAAGGTATTAAGAGACATATTTACAATATAAAGAATAGAGCAAGAGTGCCTGGGTGGTTCAGTTGGTTGGGCGTCGGACTCTTGGTTTTGACTCAGGTCATGATCTCAGGGTTGTAGGATCAAGCCTTGTGTGGGACTCCACTCTCAGCGGAGAGTCCGCTTGGGGATTCTCTCCCTCTGCCCCTCCCCCTGTTTGTGTGCATGCACTCTCTCTCATTCTCTCTAAGATAATAAATCTTAAAAAAAAAAAAATGAGTCAGTACTCTTAATCAGACTGTTCATCCATGGCATTCTTTTTTCTTGCACCAGAATTTCAGCATGAACTTTTTAATACCTTTTAGTTTCAGGGTCTGCATATGAAAATACTGGTGGTGAGGGGGGAAGAAAACAGAAAAAAAGTAGCAAAAATTACTAATATTAGGAATTGGTTCTGAGTATGCAAAGGTAGATGAAACAATAGTTGTCATCCTACGCTGTAGGTGTTCTTTGTAGATCTGGCTGGGTCAATGAAATAAGGATTTGAGGACCACCTATACCCCCTTCAACCTGAGCAGTTTTGATCTGTTTTATATTAAAATTTTATTTGAAGAGAGATTTCTTAGGCCAAAATATTTTGAAAATAATAGTCTTAGAGAAGAAAAAAAAGATGTGATTTTTGTATCTCAAAAAGATATGTAATATACTAGATGTCATTCTCTTTTTACTAGGGACAAGAAGAAAGGAAATGGAGTTAAATAATTGTTGAAGGAAAGACTTAAAAGGAAACACTCCTTGATTCCTAGAGCACCAACGTCCTACAGAAATAAAATTTATGTGGGGCGCCTGGGTGGCTCAGTTGGTTAAGCGACTGCCTTCGGCTCAGGTCATGATCCTGGAGTCCCTGGATCGAGTCCCGCATCGGGCTCCCTGCTCGGCAGGGAGCCTGCTTCTCCCTCTGACCCTCCCCCCTCTCATGTGCTCTCTCTCTCTCTCTCATTCTCTCTGTCTCAAATAAATAAATAGAATCTTTAAAAAAAAAAAAAGAAATAAAATTTATGTGAATCAAACTAACAGAGATCTTCCCCGGGAACTTTATAGTTGATGTAGAACCTTTCAGGATGATTTCATTTTCCCTAATTTCACCTTTATCTTGCTCTAGGTGAATCATTCTCTGGTGCCCACTAGTTTCTACATAGAGATGTTGCTATACACCCCACCCTAGTTCATAAACTAAGAATTGGGTTCAAGTGGGAGAGAATTGAACCATCATTTGAGAACAATTCCAATCAATCTGATTTGTGAATTGGTTACATATGATTTTAAATATTTGTTTCTAGATGATCCTTTTTCCTTAGTATATATCTTTTAAAAATTAAATATGAAACTGTCTCCTGTCTGCCTTTCAGAGAGAATTTAGAAGCCTTTCTTAATTTGGCAATTGGGCACTATGTATCAAGTATTTATAGAATTTTTTTCCTTCTAAAAATGGAGGCTTCTTAACTATGGCCCATTACAACTCCATCTTTAACAACCACACTGTGGTTTGGGGGTTGTTGGTTTTTGGTTTTTGTTTTTTGTTTTTTTAAAGTGACACAACATGATTGATGTAATCTGGCATGATTCATTACCATGTCAAGCATCAGCAGGACATTTTGAAAAAATATTCATCAAAATCTTTTACTGTAGAAATTGCCACTTGCAGATTCTTTTTCTGGCTCATTTCCTGCATGGTGAAACAACACCTCATTGACGTCAGAGCGCATGCTTTTAGGAAGTGTGGTATTAAGATAGGTGTTCCTGAAGTCCTGGCATTGCCTTAAGGTTTATCATTAAGCAGCTAAGGAATATCAGGTAAAACCCCAAAGGTGTTTCTTCCATTTACACACTATGTCTAACTAAAAGAAATAGTGTTGTGATTGGTGCTCCTGCCTACGATCCTATTTTCTGATTACAAGGGATAAAAACCCTTATGTTCAGGTTGGTTGCAGCTTAATCAGATGATGACAAAGAGAAAAAAAGAGCTGGGTCATGGGCTCATTGGACTGTCCATTACTTTCTTAGGGAATATATTTGTTGCACAACGCTCAGGGCCATACAGCAAAAGTCTAATGCCTCTCTTTTTACTCTCTAGCAGACACACGTTATGAACTAGCTTCACTGTCTAGGATGTGACCAACAGTGATCCAGATGGAAGTCAACCAAAGCCCTATTTACAAACACTCTAAAACCAGATCATTCTGACAGTCACAAACTACCCAAGGCATGATTCCTCCCTCACCTGGTTTATGGTTTGGTGCCCTTACTATGCGCAAGATAGAGGCAGGACTATAAGTCAATAAATATTCTAAGCACATACATTCCATAAGTACATTATTAGATAAAAACAATTCTTCAGTTTCAATGTAAGACTGTTTCATTTTTGCATTTAAAACTTTTTTTTAAAAAGCATCTTCTCAAGGGTGCCTGGGTATTTCAGTCAGCTAAGCATCCAACTCTTGATTTCAGCTCAGGTCATGATCTCATGTCCTGAGATAGAGCCTGCAGCCCCATGTTGGGCTCCACGCTCAGTGGGGAGTCTGCTAGAGAAGACTCCTCTCCCTCTCCCTCTACCCTTTCCCCTGCTCATGCACACTCTCACTCTCCCACTCTCTCTCTAAAAATAAATAAATAAATCTTAAGAAGAAAAATCATCACTCCAAAAGTCCTACTCACTCTATCCGTTTAAGTGGATTCATTAATTTCTGTATAAAGAAATTCCTGTCAGCCAGTATTCAAACATCTTTTCAACTGGTTTTTTAAATATTTGATGTTCCGCTAATTTCTTAGATTATAATCCTATCAATTAAGAACTGTTTCTTTTTTATCCTTCCTATAACATGTATTGTTATAATTTATAAAAGATGTGAGCTAAGGTGAATGTTTAAAGATACATTTTAAACTTAAGGGTTTTGTGTTTTTTTTTTAAAGAAAGGCCTTTTGGAGTAGCTTCACAATTCATTTTCAAAGACTATTTTAACAACAAAAATCTCTCCTGCCTCAATTTTATCTGTTACCAAAATACACATCAAATGTTTGCCATGACTATATCTTTTTAGCTGCCCCACCCCCAACTTCATATTCTGTGTACCGAGTGTGGCATACAGAAAAAGCACTCATTCAAAAATGTTTATTGAGAACATAGTAGGTGCCAGTCACTGTTCTAAGTCCTACTGACACACAGTGAACAAAGCAAAGCCCTCCCCACTGGGCTTATATTCTATGGGGAAGATAAGCAGTAACCAAATGCGTAAGTAAATATATAATGTGTCAGATATGATGAGTGCTAGGGAGAAAAATAAAGTGGAGTGAGTATATGGGGACAAGTGGTGATTCTACTTCTTTGGTCATTTATTCAAAATATACATTTGGAACACACTTCACCTTCTATGTACAAGGCACTGCACTGGGAAGCAGGCAAGACACACGCAAGCCCTGGCTTATAGCTCCTCATAGTAGACAGAAACTTAAATATAACCAGTTTATTAAGCATTCTGAACGCTGGTGGGGT
Source organism: Phoca vitulina (assembly GCF_004348235.1). Taxonomy (NCBI): domain Eukaryota; kingdom Metazoa; phylum Chordata; class Mammalia; order Carnivora; family Phocidae; genus Phoca; species Phoca vitulina. Next base: position 26,738,279 of record NW_022589716.1, read on the forward strand.
AATCAGCTATAAAATAGTAAAATCATTACTTTCAAGTATGCCCTACATGTGTTTCCTTTCCTACTCCCTAACGGATATGTATGAGTTCTCCAAAAAGTACTACAGGAGTCCTCCTCAGTGAGAGTTCATCAGTGTAGCCTAAGCCCTTTTGATGCCTCAATATTCCCCCTAGGTTCCACTCTAAGTCCCCACCCCTAGACTCTTGACAGGCAACCCTCTGTGGGGACAGCTAGCAAAACAACACAAGCCTGGTTGGTCCACTTGACTCACACAAAACTCACATGTTCTTATTGTTGATGATAGCATTATAACCTTGTTCCCTGATGTTGTCTCTTTACTTTATTGTCTCTCCCTTGTTCATTTTCTCCAACTCAAACAGGCACAAAGAGCAGAAGAAGTAATATACAAGCAAATATCCAGCCAGGGAATAGACTCCCAGTCTTCCTTCCTGCAGATACCATTTCTACAAGAAATCTGTCCTGAAGCTCTCACTCTTGGCTAGGAAAATGGAACATTCCACTTTCATTTTCCACAAGGAGGGAAGGAGAAAAGTCACAACTTTGTTCTCAATACCTTTCATCTTTCAGACTCTATATAATCAAACAGAAAATTTTAAATTATGAGATATGAGAAGGAATAAGAAAATGTAACACATTATGAAAAGAAAACATAACCAATAGAAGCAGACCAATAGATGACACATTTATTGAAATGAGCAAAGGCTCTAAATAACTCTTACACAGACATGAAATGTTTTATAGGAAAAGATAGATAAAATGAGAGTATTTCTGGCAAGAAAATGGAAACTTACCAGAGAACCAAAATGAAAATTCTAGCACCAAAAAGAATGATAATGCAGTATCTATTATTTTTTAAAGTTCATGGAAGAGGCTTAGTATAAAATTGAACCCTGAGGGAGAAAGGACTAATAAAGACAGGTAAATTTAAAGTATTCATACTGAAGCCAGGAGCAGGGAGAGGTTGAAAAACAGTAAATATATGTAGAGAGCATTGACAAACTATGGGAAAACACCAAATGATCTAATTGTATAATTGGAATCCTGAAAGGAAATAAAGAGAGCAGAAAAACATTTGAAGACATGTTGTTGAATTTTTTCAAGTGATATGAAAAACTTCAACCCATAGTTCCAAGAAACTCAACAAACTCTCAGCCAGTATAAATGCAAAATAAATCACAGTTTAAAATAGTCAAATATTAGATTAGACCAAGTTAAATAGGTTTCTTTTCTGAAGACCTTCTTAGAGTCTTCAGCATATATATTACAAAATTCTAATTTGAGGTAATAAAATGGGCACATTTTGCAATTCTTTAAAAAAAGGAAACCCTTTTTTTTTAAAGAATTTTTTTTTTTTAGAGGTGACCATTCCCAAGTACATATTTTGTGAAACCCTAGGATGGAGATAGGGAGAGATATTTAAACAGACCACAAATTAGAAGCTTCATTATAGTAATGTGGAGAATATGCTTCATGAATATAACAAATAGATCAAGCAGGTTTTTTTAAAGATTTATTTCAGAGAGAGAGACAGAAAGAGAGTCACGGGCTTGGAAGGCAGATGGAGAGGAGTAGAGGAAGCAGACTCCCCACTGAGTAGGGAGCCCAACGCAGGACTCAATCCCACAACCCTGAGATCATGACCTGAGCCGAAACCAAGAGCTGGACACTTAACTAACTGAATCACCCAGGTGCCTCAGATCAAGCAGTTTTACATAAGTTTAGAATAAATGTATAAGTAAGCAAGATGATAGGAGTATCCAATGTGAACAAAGGGATTCTGTAAGAGTAAAATACCAAAAGGGTCTCTAAGAAAAAAAATGAAAAATTCAGTGTGACAGGAGGTCAGGATGCTGCAAAGAATGGCTAAGAAAAGTATAGTAGGTTAATTTGGAGACAGCTTTGTATACCAAATGAAGGATTTTGAATTCTACCCATCTCTTTTTTTTTTTTTTTTTTTTTTTTTTTTCAAGGGGTAGAATGGGGTAGAAAGGAAAAAAAAAAAAAAGCTGGGGATGGTTAGCTTTTTAAAAAAATTTAGTTTGCCAGTTATGTGGAGACTGAACTATGAGGCCATTGGTAATGGATAACCAATTAGAATGCTACTAAAATAATCTAAGGAGAGTGGCAAGAAAAAACAGATGTAAGAGCTATCTGTAGAATTTCTCTCAGTGGAGAAAATCATCTAATGATGATTAATTTGATGTGTCAACTTGACTGGACCAAAATGTGCCCAGATATTTGTTCAAACATTATTCTGGGTATATCTGTGAGGGTGTTTCTGGATGAGACTAACATTTAAATCAGTAGACTGAGTAAAGCAGATTGCCTTCCCTCATGGGAGTGACCCTCATTCAATCAGTCAGAAGTCTAAATGGAATAAAAAGGCTGACCCTTGCACAAAGAAAAAGGAATTCCTCCTGCCTGACTGCCTTGAGCTGGGACACCAGTCTTTTCCTGCCTTCAGATTCAGCTACAACATTGGCTCTTCTTGAGTCTTGATCCTGCTGGCTTTTGGAGTGGTGTTTACCTTATTGTCTCTCCTGTTCCTCAAGCCCTAGATTTTGACTGGAACTACACATCAGCAATCGGGGTCTCCAACTTGCTGACTGCAGATCTTGGGACTTCTCAGCCTCTATAATTGCTTGAGCCAATTCCTTATAATAAATCTCTTTCTATACATACGTACATTCTACTGGCTCTGCTTGTCTGGAAAACCCTGACTAATACTGTGTTGAGCATCTGACCACTTTTGTTTGGAGAAGATATCTCTGAGCACATGGCTGGAATGGGAGTGAAGCTAAGCTACAACTCAACTTGCCTAACTTACTAATCAACAGGGATTTGGGGGTGACAATGAGAATGACTATGAGAGGGGGGAGGAGAACAAAGCAGAGAGGGAGGAAAGACCCTATAACATGATGGGTTTTTTGAATCAGTTCATAAGTCATGATGTGGAATAAGCAGTGAACCCTGATGTCAGTTCAAAACTGCTGGGGATCCAAGGTCCACGGGATGCTGGAAAAGCAGCTTCCTGCACAAGAGAAGCCTATGGCCAAAGTAGTATCTCCTGGAAAAACCCAAATTTCATTTGGAGGGGAAAGGAGGAAGGATTCTTTAAAGAGAGTTAGTAACATTTGGTTAGGTCTCACAGGAATGTCTCAACTCAGCCCTGGTTATTCATCCCTTCACCCCAGAGTTCAATTGTACCCCTGCCCAAAAAAGTTATGTTCAAGTCCTAACCCCCAGTTCCTAGAATGTGACTTTATTTAGAAATAGGGTCCTTGCAGATGTAATCAAGTTAAGATGGGATCATACTGGATTAGGTTGGTGTCCCTTATAAGGAGAGACACAGATACTCAGACACTCAGACACACACACACACACACACACACACACACACTGAGAGCACCATGTAAAGATGGAGGCAGAGACTGGAGTGAAGCAGCTGCAAGCCAAACAATGCCCATGATTGCCAGCAACCAACCACCAGAACCTGGAGGAGTTAAGGCAGGATTCTTCCTTAGTGCCTTCAGAGGGATCATGGCTCTGCAGATGCCTTTATTTTGGACTTCTAGTCTCCAGAACTGTGAGAATAAATTCCTGTTGTTTTAAGCCACCACAAAGTGGGTGGCAACTAATATAGAAGAAGTATGGGTCTGAACCATATAAAATTGTTCTTTTTCTAAATATAGATGAATGTCAAGCCATTTCCTATAAGTTAGTCTATTATTGCTTTTCAGATGATGATCTATGCTACAGACATGTAAATTCACATTTCCAAGGTCACTTCCAAGGTAGGAATAGGCAGAGCCAGAACTGGAATTCAAAATCTGGCTCTAGAGCTCATAGTTGGATCACTTTGACAAAATAATTAGGCAGAATTCCAGAGTGTAAGTGAATGATAAGTCTGGGAGGATTGGTTTTCCTTTTTATGTTTAGCTTTACTTTGCTTCTCTTTTTCTTGTACTATCATCACTGAGGAGCAGCGACCTATTTTCATCTAGATCACATGAAACAGATGTTGATGAACATTAGAGAGAAATGGGAAGATGTTGTGATAGACTTGGCCTCCATGTCTACAGCATTACAACTATTTTGAATCTGGTTCTGATTTTATTCTCTGAGTACAGAGCCTTGTGGTAAGCCCCTTTGCTAAGTGCATTTGATGTTGATGCTATACATTTCTCCAGGTGCAACATGGACTATAAATATGTTTATTGGTTCAGATCCTTGGAGTGGCCTTACGTGGGAAGAAACATATATATGTAGTATAGTTTCTGCACATCATACATACATTGATGCAGCAAACTCTGAAGTAGACCAATCATTAAGCCTTTTACAAAAACACCACCTCATTAACTTATATATAGCCCAATTTACCTCCTTTATCTCCCACGACAACCAGAAGTTCTACCTTTCAGTTATGCAGGGTTCTTCAGAGAACCCCTGTGTACTCTCTTGGATTTTTGAGGTCAGTTAAAATTGACACTTATCAGAAGGTGATTTCATACAAAATCTTTCTTCATGTTGGCTATACCTATTCTTGCTGACCTGCAAGACTTCTGTTACCGGTATCAGGAGTTCTTAAACTTCTTGAGTTGAAGAACATCTTAACAATCATTTTGACTCCCCAGAAAAATGCACATAGGGTAAAACATTGCTTATGAGTTCATGGATTTGATTAATCTCCTGAAATCCATCCTGTACTATCTACATTCAAAAGGGATTCTACTCTTGAGCTTTAGGGCCTAAATAGGTAAAATAGGCTATGATGAGGCTATGATGTGAAAAGTTGGGTTAGAAATTTTTCCTCTTGCAAGTGAAGAACACCCACACTTAACTGGCTTAAGGACTAAAACAAAACAAAATAGAACATGGTGGTGAAGGTAGTGGAGGAGATACTGGTTCACATAAATCTAGGGGTAGCACTGACAGGGCCTGACATGATTTGGCCAAGTTCCCTCTCTTGCCTCTGCTTCCTCTGGGTTGGCTCTTTGCTGAAAAGATGTAGTCAGAGATGTCTGTCAGCAACTATTGGGGCTATTTTCTTCCAGGCACCCATCCAGCAGAAAAGAAAATACTTCTTCTTTTAACTATTGATCAAGCATCCTTGGCTTCAGGGATTCAACCATCCTAGTTAAGATGCTCATTTGTAAACCAATCACTACAGCCAGGAGGGGTGGACTCATTTTGGCCTTCTTAGTCCAGAACTGGAAGTGATATCAGCTTCCCCGGGGATAAATGGGCAAGGAGGAGAATGTAAACAGAAAATTAGACAAAAGGGAGTAGACCCTGGAAGACCAAAAACAGCAAATGTCTACCACAGGATATAAATTAGGGTTTGCATCTGAAATTTATACACGAGTCGTGGTTGATAAATAACTCATTGGTTCCCAGATGTGGATGGCCATGATCAAATCATGCCACTTGAGTCCCATCAATGTGTACCCTAGTGAGCCAATATCAGTTAGTCACTGGTGAGGAGCCTGTGCCCTTCCTCTCCACCAGTATTTTTAAAAAGGTCCCACTGAAGTCATTTATACATTTTAGAGTACTTAATGTGCCCCAATGGGCCTGCAGCAAAAGATGCATTTTGAATTATCTAATGAGTAAATGGGGCATTTAGTTAGACACAGTCTAATTACTTTAGGTCTTTGTAAAATATTAATTTAAGACAACTGCAGCATTAAGGAGTAAGTTTGCCAAGTGGTGCTCAGTGATTTAGCTTTGTGACTGCCATTAATATCAATAGAAGTCTCGCAGCTCGCTTGCCGCCCATTGCTTTGGAAATGTACCCTAAGGTATAGAAATCAGCTACTGTGAATTTTTTTTTTCAATTAATGTTCCAGGAGGAAGTGCAGCATTTAATTTTTGTATACAAGTATATCGCCTTTATTGATGAGCCATGGTCTCGGGGGCTTACTGATGTCCATAATCTCCGGTCTGCCTTCCATGCTCTGCCATTGCTGTTGTTGAATGTCTGGTGTCAATGAAATCCCCAAGTTCTAGAATACTCCTGTAAGGATAAAATTGATTTTTTTCAACAGGATAACATGATTTGCCTTGGAATTAAAATACCTTTCTAAGAAAACACATTGTGAATATACCACTCCAGATTTGTTTGGGCGTTTTCCTAAAGATGACAGGTAGTAAGTATAAAACACGTGACATGAACCCTGAATAATGCTGACTTGCCACTCACAAAAAAGTATATCAGAACAACCCTGGAGTTACCTCAAGCTGGGCTGTCTTGTATAGGACAACCCCCTAGCTTTTGACTTGGCTGGTTTGGTCCCAATGGAAGGGAATGAACTGGTGGGTTTGTATGCCATTCTAAAACGTCTGACCCTTTAGAGTGCTTTCTCAAACATCCATCGGTGGCTTACTTGCTGACACCGCTTTATTAACCTCATTTAACGAGTCCTCCAAATATGATGAGGAAGATATTCTGGGAAATAAGTACTCATCCTTTGCTCCTGATCCTTGCACCATCTCAGTGCTCAACTCTAGACAGGAGTGGCGGCCATGATGTCATGGTGGGCAATGAGCTGCTGCTGGGATGGGAAAAGCTATGGAGGCATTGTAAAATGAACTGTGCTGTGTTTTGGGCTGGCTGCAGGGGAGATTCGCTGATAGGGAAGTAGTAGTTCATAGGACAAGCCCAAATCCCCCAGAAAATGCAGAAGTTTTCCTGCTAGGCTTTGCAGTAAGTTTTAAGAAAACTTTGTGTTGATTCTTTAGCATGGAAACAACACGTATCATGTAAGAGAACAGGTAGCAAACGTGTACTTTTGGAAACCATCCGGGATGGTCCATTATCATTCATGAATTTACTTATAGCCATGCCACATACCTTCATGTCTAACTTCATTCAATTCCTTCTCTTAGAAAGTCCCTGGTATCATCAGTGTCTGGATCCCTTTGCAAATTGCAAGAGCTAATTTAATTTGAGGGTGGGAAGGCTAAGTCTCTATGCTCCCTTTCAACTCCAACAAATATTTCATTGTTTGTAATGCCTCTTAATACGCTAAACAATATTTATGCCGCACTCTACAACATTTTATAACTTTCTTCTAATTGCCTTAGCAGTCTTTAAAACCAGAGCTTAGCACTTCGATAATAAGCGTATTAATTTGTCTAACGTTTAAGTTCTTACAAAGGAAGAGACAAGCATTAATTTTGTTTAGTTAAAACAAGCTTTGCTTTTGAACAGCAGGTGGTAATTGAAACAAAACAAGGACTCATTAGAGGAGCGTCTGGTGGCTCATGATACAAACAGAGCACACTAGAAAACCCAAACACAAGAGCCCTGAAATAAAGTGGTCATCATCTAATTAACAGAACATGTTTTAATTACCGAGTAAACCATGCAGCGCCGTGTGTCAATTTAACTGATGTGCTAAGTGCCAGTTTACAATATCAGAAACAGACAAATAATTGGAATCTAATTACATGCAGGTCTATTGCACACCAGCGCCTCCAGCCCATCTTAATAAACAAGTTTTTACATCAAACCATGAATAGCAAATACAGCCGTGCTGTTAATTGCTACATTGTGATATTGGGACTTTGCCAGCTCTGACTATTAAAATAAGCTCTTGTGTGGATTGCAGTTTCTCTGCTACGCTTTAATTAGAATCAAATGAGAGGCAGAGATCGGGCTGTATTACTGCAATTCAATATATGTAAATAAGATAACTGGCTAATCTTTTTATTTTATTTCTGAGCCTCCATGCAATAGGCGGTTTAGTTATGGTAATAGGTTATCACTTTGCAAATGAAGTAGACTTGCTCTGTGAGATGAATCAAGAAACATGTAATCTTTGCTAGAGAGTCTAAATATTCCCTATCATCGCACATGGGATCTGGAGAACTTTCTTGCCCAAGATATATGATGCTATAGTTTTAATGCCCATATTGGCCTAGTTTTTCAGCGATAGCTTGTGATGTCGTATTTCACTTGTCTAAATAAACGCGTGATCCATAACTTGCTATTTACGATGCTCAGACAGATATTTCCAGATAAACTCTTTTAATGGAGAATCATTTGTTTGAGTACTTGAAAGGTTGCAGAGAAGGTCTACATAAATACTGTATAATGCAAATTTTAAATTAAGACCGAGGCACAGCTAACGCTCATATTTCATACTGTATATAAATGTGCTGCTTGTCAGAGAACTAATCAAGGATTCAGAAATACTGAGTATGAAAATGTCATCTATGGTAGGGATGCTGATAGGCCATTTTTCTGTATTTTCCAAATAGGGAAAAAGATGGTATAGCTATTGTTGAAAAATTACCAAGTAATGATCTCCTGGGAAGATCTCCTTATGTTTCATTAGAATTGTAATTAGAAGTGGCCATGACCTTGGGAAACCTGCTTCAGAAGCAAGCTCTCCTCTCTTTTGCTTAAGAAAAACCTCTAAGTTTCCCTTACTCATGGGCCCCAGGCAGTGTTAACTGAACTCCATAGAAAGAACATAATAAAGCATTTAAAATGCACTTCTCTGCTGCAATAAACTGAAATAAGCAAATACAGAATGGATTATCATACACTTAATTGTAGTTGTAGTTTGTCATTGTGAATTAAAACCATCCCGAGCCTTATTTCTTGGAGGTATTTTGTGCCATTTCCTAGATTGAGCCAGTCCTTAGAAATATCTTCTGATGAAGATGAGGGTGCTTTATTAAGTATCTAGCAACTCCCAGGACTTCCAAGGCAACCCTAAGCCATTTTCAACTTCTGCCTTGAAGTACGCAAGCCAAGCCACTCATTGGCTTGAGCTAAAGTCAGCCTAAAACAATGCTCTGCAAACTTGGCGCGGGTCCTTGCCTATTTAAATTTCCATCACACCATTGTTGAATGCTCATGCCTTTCACATGGTTTGCCTGGTGGACGTGTTCCAACTCCCAGAAGGGAGCAAGTGCACCACACAGAATACTGGACGAGCCCACATGTTTCCAACACCTCATTGGATACTTTAGTGCAGGGGTAAAAACATTCCTGGTACTCATGTTGTTGGCCAAATCACAAAGGATTTCAGGCTGGTACCTCATCCATCTCGGTTCATAAATGAAATGGAGCCTCCTGGTCAATTGTCTCAAAAACAAAAACCAACTCCACGTATCCCCTGGTTTTCTGCCATCCTCTGTGCCTTCTACAAAACCATGCCAACCCCACTAACAATATATAATCAAAATGTTTAAAATGCAGAGTAAATGTGTATTAAAAAAAATGCACAGGGGCTGGAAAAGGAATGTAATAAGGTTAAATTTTACAAGCATAATTCCATATGTTGAAAGCATCTTGTAGTTATGTCAAATACAGATGAAGCTATAAATTACCTGAGAATCAAAAGTGTCAAGTTTCAGGCTAATGCTGAATATATATATATATATATATATATATATATATATATATATATATAGCTTCAGAATTCTTATTAAAATATGAAAACATGCTAAACATAGAAAAGCTAACAACTGCACCAAAAGTAAGACAAAGTGCGACCAATGTCTGCCAACTAGTATTACTCACCAGGGCAATCAATCACATATGAGCAAACCTCTATGGCAGGCAACCAGGAAAACTGAAACCCACCTCTCCCCCATGGTTGTCTTATTTGTGGTTACTTTTGCAAGGATTCCACATTATTCCATTTGCTTGCTGTTAACCCTGAGAGGGCATGGTTAGCAAGGGGAAAACGTTTATTCAATTATAATGTCTTTATTTCTACTTAAAACACATACAAAACTGTCAGCAATAGACAAATTAGTACTTTGGACCAAATCATGTGCTCAGTTTATTCTATATTTGAATTCTAATAAATTATGTCCACGTTATTACAAAAAATTATAACTGACATGCTGTCAGTGCTCTACATGTATAGGCCTAGAAATATACATAACGCTTTGAAAGCTGTCACATTCGGTCCTGTTGTAAACATCACCCTCATTTGCTAAGCAGTGTTGTTATGGCTTTGGTGGGCTGTACTTTTGCCCCCACATATAAGTCCATGATTCCGAATACATATTAACTCTAGAGAAAAAGAGTGTCTCCCTTAAAAGTTGTAATGATTTGTCACAAGATTCCACATGACATATGGAAGTGGTTTCTTTCTAAAGCACCATAGGCTAACTAATAATATGGGCTTATCTGGTGAACTAAAAATTGGTAAACACTTTCCGATCTACATGACAACAGTGCTTCTGGCACCTTTAAAGGGCTCTTCTTCAATATTTGGTGAAATAGCATCTGCTTTTGCTAATTTGGACATAGATGGTGACTCTTCACTAGAAGTTGAAATAACTACCACAAAGGTAAAAGTGTGACTTCTTAAGGATAAATGGTGTGTCTTTACTGGGAGAAATGTTTTTGGTAATCACGCATTTCTTTCCCTTGCATCTCATGAGAGCCTGCTGTGTGTCCAACATGGTGCTAGATGCTGGTGGCCAAGGCCCTGCCTGCATGGAGAATATCATCTGGGGAGAATTCAAAGAGCAAGAACTAAGTGTGAGGATTATGACCAAATGAGCCAGCAGCACTGGGTTCCAGGCCCACAGTGCTGGAAGCCAACATTCAGTTTTCAACAAAGGAACAATTGGGTAAGTAAGCATTTTGATGGCCTCCAAATCCTAATAAACATGTATGGAGTTAGTCATGCTTAGACCACAGATCTTGTATGTTTTTCTTAGAGCACATGGTTACAAGCAACAGAAACCAGTTCTGTTCATGGAAGTAAAAGGGAGTTTTTTGGAGGGAAATTTGAGGTGCAGACCCACAGAATCAATGGGCAGTTACAGAACTTGGCTTAAAAGTGGATGGGAATAGAAGTCTGGGCAGCAGGAACCAGGACTGAATAGTAGAAATGGCCATGGTGAGCTGGCTGCTGACTTCTGAATGGTCTTTTCATCCTCATGTTATCTGCTCAGGATCCAAAGTTCTGGGAAACCATTTGCAACTGGTTGAGCTTAGGTCTTGTACCTCCTCCTAGGCTCTCTCCAGGTAAGAAGGAGGTGAAGATAATTCCTCACTTGCTTGCAGTGTGGGACCATCATGTGAAATGAAATGGTCCTTTCACCAAGAATACATGCAAGAGGGAAGAGGTCATTTCACTTCCCCCATTCAAAATGGCGGTACGTGGAAAAGCAGGAATGGACGTGAGGCTACAAGTGACCACAAGATATGCTCAACCACCTCTTGTTTATTTGTTCAGAATCTTGAAAGGAAATGTCTGTCTTTTGAACGAATCAAATGCTAGTAGTTTTCTTATAGTGTTATATTGATTTCCGTGACCAACTAGTTTTGGATCAATACAGGTTGTGAAAATGACTCTATCACACTTTAAAGCGGGTAGTTTCTGAAAGTACAAATTTTAAATGCTTTAACTGGTAGCTATATTTAGGCAAAAAATATCCTCAATATAAATTTCTAAATTTATGAATTCATAAGTAAAGTGCAGTATAGGGATGAGAAAATTACAGCATTTTAAGTTAGAGATTCTGCCACTGGGAATCTTAATAAGTTCTTAGGAACTGTTGTTTTCATTTGTATGAAAGTCACACAGACCAAAGGACATATATGTAAGTGTTAAAAAGAATAGTACTAAATGCAATGTGGAATTCTTGTTTAGATCCTGGAACAGGAAAAAAACAAAAAACAAAACAACAAAACAAAAACCTGGTAAAATCCAAATGAAGGCTATACTTTCACTAATAGTATTGTTCCAAAGTTACTTTCTTAATTTTTATAAACCTTCTATGGTTGTATACAATGTTGCCATGAGGGGAAGGTGGCTAAAGAACAAATAGGAGCTCTGTAACCTTTCTTTGCAACTCTTTTGTAAGTCTAAAATTATTCCAAAATAAAAAGGGTTTTTTCTTAAGTGCCAAATTCCATGCACATAGTAGGCATTCAATGAGTGTTAGTTACATCCTACTAATCTTCCTCTCTTGATCTTGAAATATTTATGTTGACTAGTTTCCTGGGACAATTTCCTATTGTTCTTTCTTTAATTAATCTCTCTCTAGGTGCCAAGAACAAAAAAGGGAGAGGGAGAAAAGAAAAGCCTTAGTCTAATTTTGCTCTGCTTTGTTGTGAGATGAACTTATTCTTTAAGAAATGTCTAGACATCTGTCATCCCAGGGCATCCTAATATTGGCACCACAGAAATACAGTGTTAATGACGATGACATATTTACTTAATGAGTTCTATTAGGTAGCTAGTTACTCCTTCTTTTGCTTTTACTTCTAAACAAAACTAACACTGTCACACATCTTGAGAATGTTATAGTTCATCTCTAACGGATAGAATTTTGTTCTTATTTTGTTAAATGTTACATTTACATAATTGTGTATGTCATTGATGTTTACAAGGATACACCAAAAAGTGAAAGTTATTCTACCTAAAGAATAGAGAATCATTAACCTAAATCCAGTATAGGTTTCCCCTCACAGTGATAACTCACACTATCCAAAATCAGGAACCAAATAGATTTTAGGTAATGAGGGTGAGTTTTCTTATTCTGCTCTAAGATTAGTCACTTATTCTTCACACAGAAATTACACTGGTGTCAGGGATGATTTTTTTTTTCCATTAAATCACAGAGTATGTAGCTTTAGAAATTCCTGACAGTAGGCCAGATAACATTGCTTATGGTTGTTTTCATTTTTTGTAGTTAAGTGCCCTTAAAGTTTTATGTCTTGATTATGTTACTCAATTCTACTTAAAACCAGAAAGTGACTCATGAAATAGCACCTGGTGATTGAAGAGTTAACCATGGAACTTACTGTTGTCGAAATATTCTTATCTCTAGACACAAAGATATTTATATGAAAACTGCATTCTTTGTGACAAACCAGAATCTTATTTTGCTGTGGCCAAATGTAATGGACATCTGTTGTTTTTGCCTGCCCAGCACATATTCCTCCCTTTACTATTAGCAGAGGCTGCATTTTGGGGGAGGTCCCACCCCTTTAATCCCCTTAGTGCATATGGTTTTGGGAGGATCCTCATCCTCGCCCACACTTGAAGGGTGGACCCGTGACTCAGACCAGGCCAGACATCAGAGTCTTTCCTCTTGGCCACAGAGATTGGCTCAAACTGAGCGTATGATCCCAGCCAGACCAAAGAGATGCAATTCAAAGAATCATATTGGAATGACTGGAATAAAGAAGCTCTTTTTCCTGGAAATGAATCCAAGAGGATGTCAACCTGGAGCTACTGGAAGTAGCCTTGTGAAAAGCTCAGCCCAGTGAAGGACCAGCGGAGACCAAATCTAGTGACATCATTTGAACAATACCTGGATCCAGCCATCCTGAAGAGAAAATAATTTTTTCCATTATTCAGGAAATAATCCTTTGTTTTCCCCCTTAAACTAATCTGAATCAAGTTTGTGGGGTTATGTCTCTTGCAACAAACATAATTCTACCTAATTCATAAAATGTTCATGCATATTCTTCTTCCTTAATGAATCTAACTCAGGTGAAGTTTGATTCCATTCACTTGATAAATAGGTACTGAGTACATATGACGCAAACGAATAAAATGAATTAAAAGATTTTACGAGAGGGTGCCTGGGTGGCTCACTTGGTGAAGCGTCTGCCTTCGGCTCAGGTCATGATCCTGGGGTCCTGGGAGCAAGTCCTGCATTGGGCTCCCTGCTCAGGGGAGAACCTGCTTCTCCCTCTGCCTGCCGCTCACCCTGCGTGTGTGCTCTCTCTCTCTCTCAAATAAATAAAAATCTTTATTAAAATAAATAAATAAAAATGATTTTACTAGATATAAGCTGGGACCTCAAATGAAAACGTGCAGAAAATTTTGTAGAAATTGGTTGACTTTTTAGGGCAAGAGAAAGAGAAAGTCTGAAATTTCTATTGTCTTTTCTGTTAATAGAATGTTACGCTTTTTTCTCATGGGAGGTAGTTAGGGAATCCCTAGAACACACTATTTAGGAGCTTGGGTTTGGGCATCTGATGACCTGGTTTAAAGTCTGGTTCTGTCTCTTACTCACTGTATGACCTACAAATTACTTAGCCTCTCTTAGTATTGGTTTTCCTGTCTGTGAAGTTAGCACACTCGTACGGTTCTTCAAAGACAGAGAAAACACTTCCAAATTATATATTATGTCTGGTGCATAGCATTAAATGGTATTTAAAAATAATTACATAATATGTGATTCAATATAGCTTTTCGCCAATTTTAGAATCTTTCGTTTGGTATCCAACAAGAAAAGGATTAGTTTAATTTACATCTCCAGCCCATATTTTATTTCTGTGCATCAGATTCTATGCAGATATAAAGTGCATACTGGTTATGGCCACTTGAGTTTTTCACAAGCACGTGAAATTTACCCCGCTCAAAACCACATCCAGTATTTCTCCCTTGCTCTCAATCCACATCTCTTTCTGCAGTCTCAATTTCAGTAAAGACACCATCATACACCCAGAGTCCTGCTCACTCCCACATCAAATCAGTGACCAAATTAGCCCGACAGCCTTCCAACGGTCTCTCTGCTTCTTTCTGTTTACCCCACATGAGCTGCTTTCCACATAGTAGTGAAAGTGATCTTCTAAATTAACACACTTCCTGAAAACCAACCATGGTTTCTCACTGCTCTTAAGATGGAGGTCAGCTCCTTAGCATGGAGTATCTCCCCTCCTGATCTAGCATCTTCACCACTCTCTACTCTTAACCCTTCCCAACCAGACACCTCACCATTCCACAGTCCAGCCCCAGAAACTTCTCTTATCCCTCCCATGCATGCTCTATTTTACTTTATGGAGTTTGTACGTATGATTTCTTTTGTCTGAAACAGCACTGACTTCCCTCTCCTTATATACCTTCCATGGGCTTAACTTCATTTTTATGTCCCAACCTACCTTTTACTTCTTCCAAATGTCCCAGCCTTCCTCCACTCATGGCTACATTGGGTGACACTTGTACTCTCCTGTACTCTCCTATCACAACACCTGCCATGCATTATATTTTACTTCTATATGGATATATAGATAGAGCTATGGCATGATGAATAACCAAATTCATTGTCTATTCTACTTCCAGGAGTTCTTCACCTGACCTGACTAATCTCCAAGTGGTCCATTAATAGAAATTCAGGGGCGGGGGAGGATATTTTATGGACTTAGTTGGGGAAAAAAAACTGACATCTTTTTTTCGTTGACCTCAAACTGAAATTCATCATTTCCTTCCTTTATGAATGGAGGCAACAAAACACAGTAGTAACAGCAGCTGTGACTTTGTCAACAATAGAGCATAGATATTTCATAACACATTACAGTTATTACTGATCTCTTGAAATATTTATGCTCATCACTATTATGGTAGTCATAAGACATGCCTCAAGAATTTATTTAATACATTCATAAAGAAACACATATATTATTATATCAAAATTTTTAAATTATTTAGACAATTTCATTATCATTGGTTTTCTTTATAACCCCATGTATTTAATGTATTTAAAACTAATATCCTAAGAAGAGGTTCATAGTCTTCACTAAACCTCGAAAGGGCTCTATGGCATAGAAGAGGTGAGAACTCCTACACCTGATTAAAAGCTCTGCGAGGCCCAACCCCATTTGGCTGAATTGCCACCATATCCCCAGGGCCCTGAACAAAGCCTGGCAAATGGCAGGTGCACAGTAAGTTGTACTAAACTGAATTGAGATGAAATCCGAATCAATTTTAACTGGGCATTATTTGGATGTCCACTGCCCATGAATCTGGACAGTTCTCTTGTCCCTGGAGGACAGGTGGACCCTGTGGTAGCGGATGGCTTACATCCCATTCGGAGGTGTGTCAGGTGATGTCCTACAGTTGTGTGGCATGAGCTCTTGCTGAGAATATGGCATTCAAGTTTACAAAGACAGAATACAGCCAATTCCTTCCCTATATAAAAAGCAGCTGGCACCCTTGACCTTGAGTGATGCCGAGACATGTGAATAACTGTCACAGAACAAGTGTGATCTATTTTATAAAGTCCTATTTTAAATTTGACGTGGAGCCAGTTTTTCAACTGGACAACTCTCATGCCAACATCTGTTCCAAGCTTTGTTCTTTAGTGCATCGTGGGCAGCTTGTGCAACAAAAGACGTCAGCCAGTGGTTGTGCTCTGGGGCCAGCTAACAGCCACACTCTTCTCAGTTACCCAGAATAGGTATCCAAGCAGCAGAAAGGCTCCTTGATCAAGTCACTCCAAGCACATTGTAACTGACAGCATGGACTTTAGGGTAGGCTCTTGAGACGACCTTTATAATTTTGTTCCTGCAAAAGTGTTTAAAGAAGTGATGCAGATCAAAGACTTCTAAAAACTATCAAATACATCTCAGGAGACCTCTAAGAAGAGCTCTTTCTTGAAGTAAAATTGGACTCAGGCATCTGTCCATTCAACACAGTTTTGAGAATCTACTATGTGTCAATAATTCACTGTTTTTTAGGTGAATCAGTGAGTACATCAGTGGCAGGAAGAATTAGGACAAGTTTTTCTGTCTGGTGTGAACTTTTAGGTCTCAACCAAACAGGTAGGAGCAGTGAGGACTAGTAGAGATATCTACTTCACCTTTTATGTGGTACCCCTTTGAGTCCCCAGAGCCACCAAAAATGACTCTCACTCCAAAGAGGAAGAAGAGCAATCCAGAGATGATGTTTTTGAAAGTGCTGACTGTGGAAGACCCAGGCCCTACCTTAGACCACCTGAATCTATGCGGGGGGGGGGGGGGGGGGGAGGAGGGGGGAGAAGGGGAGGGGGGAGGCACAAAGTCCTTCTAATGCATACTAAATTTGAGAACTATTGTTCTGGGAGTTTTAAGGAAGTTAGGAGGAAGTCATCTCATTCAATGACATGGTCTCTATCATCTCAAAAAGCTACAAGCCAGATGGCTAACATTGCCAGGTGGAGGGGCACAAAGGAGAAACATGAGTGTGTGGCTGGGAAACTCATTATTCCCCCCTCACCACGGAAATTGATCTTCAACTTTCACCCATGGTGGTAAATATGTCCATGTAGTTTGTCATCTCCAACAGGTTGGTAGGGACTATTTGCAGTGCTGTGTGGTAGACTCTGAGTCCACTGTTCGACTCAATAGGAAAGAGTTTCATAATCAATTAGCATTGTCAGCCGTGGACTCTCCATGGGGGTAGCATACCCCTTATACTTTTGCTACCTGTCATTGCCTTGCTTCAGCCTCCATTGTTTTCAGGAAGGAAGGAAAGGCATGCCTGCAAATGTCTAACTCGGCTCCAACTCTGAAGAGGATGTAGGGTTGGATAGGAAGTAAGCAGCTTTTAAAATTATACCATTGTGAGTTTGCCTGCTCTGCGGGGATCTGTCCACTTTTGCATCTCTCCGCTGCGGGGCAGATCATTGGAAAGCGTGGTCCAAGAGGGGAAAATAAAAACAGAATTTGTTTTGAAATAAAACAAGATAGATGTACAACCTTCCATGACCTGCCTCTCTTTCATAAGTTGAGTGTCAATGGAAAGTCCTTATACCCTTACTGCTCTAAATAAAACACTACTTACTTTAGAGATGAGTTATCTTATGTAGCCAGGGTTTACATTTTATTGTAGAAGACTCCCTTAATCAGTAATATTTGTGTGCTAAGGCAGTAGAAAAGAAAACTGGTAACTGGAATCATTCACTGTTAGGGAAAATTTGTGTGAAACACTTTGTTTATTTGGCTGTTGTTTTGTTTTGTTTCTATATTCTTTTTTTTAATGGATTTTTTAATTAACATATATTATTTGTTTCAGGGGTATAGGTCTGTGATTCATCAGTCTTACACAATTTACAGCACTCACCATAGTACATACCCTCCCCAATGTCCATCACCCAGCCACCCCATCCCTCCCACTCCTCTCCAGTCCAGCAACCCTCAGTTTGTTTTCCTGAGATTAAGAGTCTCTTATGGTTTGTCTCCCTCTCTGCTTTCATCTTGTTTCATTTTTCCCTCCATTCCCCTATGATCCTCTGTCTTGTCTATATTCTTTGATCAAAGAAAAGTTCCAGTATCCTTTGCCTGAATTGCTCAATGTTGTTAATGAATGATTATATACAAGCATATCTCTAATGCGCAAGGATATCAACAGCAAATACCCATGCACCTACCACCTACTTTTAGAAATAGTTTCACTCCAAAGCCCCAGGGCACCCCTACTTGATTGGATGCCCCCATGGCCCTATGCTAACCCTTCCAGAGACAACCACTATTTAGCCACCTTGAAATTTTTTAATTACTTAAGGGATGCAATAATTATAACTCCTTGCTGGGCACACTCTTGAAGCTTTCCCATTGAAAATTCTCTGGACTGGTTATTCATGATGGAACTCTTGATTATTTTCACTTGTGTTCTTCTCAAATGGCTAAAATAGAAAATGCTCTGTGTATAACAATAAACCATGTTTCATTATTGGGGCAATGGAGGAAAAAGTTCTTGCCACTAAGTTTCCAAATATGACTGAAAAGTTTAGGAAGCCCATGAATGGTAGGACTTTTCTGGAGGGGAGTATTTTCAGAGACAGAGATGGATGGATATATACAGTACAAAAATTTAAATCCAAGTTTCCTGGAAATTGTATGAAGAGAGGATTTCAATCTCACTTATAGACCTTTGGTTTTTTATTGTGTTGTGTTTGTGTGTGGGGGGGGTTTTTTTTTTTTTTTTAAGACAGATGCTTAAGGTCCCATCTCAGACTTTCTGAATCTGAATGTTTAGAGATGGGGCCTAGGTAGGTACATTGTATATGTTTGTGTGTGTTTATTTCTACACATTTATACCCATGGGGAATCAGATGTGTGATCTTGTTTAAGAATCACTGCTATAAAAGAAGCCTTCAATTTCTTCCGTCATTTTTTACAATCTGGAATTACTTGACTATTCCTGCCTTAAGCCAGGTACCATGGAGAAGAGTGAGATGAAGAAAGCTCTGCTCGTGCCTTCAGGAAACTTACAGTGCAAATGAGCTGAAAGCTGAAGGTCCACCTGAGTGCTTCAGGATAGTGTGTAAGTAACAGAGAGCTCCACCAAGTGTGGCTTGGAAATGTACTAACAAATCTGGAAGCAGGCAACCTGGGATGGTCACTGCTGCTCAACAATGTAGGCCAGGCCCAGGCTCTTTCTAACTTCCACACCATCCTTAGGGAGTTAGCATTTGTCCTCATGCTTGATGCCTCATGTTGTCAATATGTCTGCTCCTCCGGAATCACGTCCATGTTTCTGGCACAAAGGAGAGAAAGAGGACAAAGGGGATTTGGCTCAAAATTTTAAAAAGACTTGCCAGTCAAGTCTGGCTTTTTTAAATTAGGAAAACAGCACCTTTCTGGAATCCCTACAGATTTCCACTTACAGGTCCTTAGCCAGAACTGTGTTGCAGAGCCGAACCTAGCTGCAAGGGAAGCTGGGAAGTTGGGGGGGGGGGGCGTTCCAAGCACATAGTCACCCCAAATAAAATCAAGAAAAGAATAATACTTGGGTAGGCAACTGAGGCAAGACTCACATCTCCTATGATGGAAGGAAGCATGGACTATGAGAGCAAGGGCCTGGCCTGGAAAAAGCTAAGGATGTTTCACTTTCTCAGGAGTTCACAACTTATCACTCTTCTTCTGCCCATTTGACTTATTATTTGGATTAACGCTGGTAACAGCCATCTCTCAAGCATATACTGAATTCCTAACTTTCAGAAGGCATTCATCTCCACGTTCTTCCAGTGTAGTTCACTGACACACACACATATTAACAGTGATGACTAAATCCTCAATAGGTGCCAAGTCTGTATTAAAGAATATTTTTTACCCTGTTCAACATGGATATTAACCAGTATTTCTACATACACTTGCCTCATTTAAGATGTATTATTTGGTTTGCAGGGTCTACTGTTTTGAAAAAACAACCATTAAGTGATGGTGCTTGCAACTAACTATGAAATTTATGTCTGGTACAGTCCAGTTTTAGAGGAGGAGGGCTTAAGGAGGGGGAGGATTAGAATGCTCTCAGGTAATATATTAACTCTGATTTTGTCCACATCCAAACTATGAAAAATATACTACTGTGTATTCTTCCTACATTTATTATATTATTTTGTTATATTTTGTTAAATGTAATCATAAGCCTATTCTAAAATTGCCTTCCTCCTATAAACAAATTTCCTGGGTTTAATTTCTTCTTAAGGACTAGTTGATTTGGGTTTTTCTTTTGCCCTATCAATATGCTATCCCTCACTTCCTCAAGAGATTAATTTTAAATTCTGAAGAAATTTTTGGTTTGACCACTGTGAAAGCTATCATTCTGAATGAACTGGGCTGGAATCACTCAGGATCCCAAACCCACTTCAAGCCAGTAAGAGAAGCAAACATTGAGCATCAGAAACATGATCGCTGAGTTCACTCGCCCATGCCCCATAACTAAAGCTGCTTGCTGGAGTTACATGAAATTAAGTTTTGTTATTGGTATTCAACATGAGCTATTATGTTTTTCTAATAATAACTCCAATAATAATATAACCTTTGTTTAACGTGGGCACCTGGTGAGCTAAATGAGACCCCAGTTGTTAGTGAAATACCTACCTCGGTATAGGAGCTAAAAGTTAATAAATTTATAATATGAGTAAAGAAAATAATGCCTTGCTTCCCTCCAAGGAATTCAAAGCACTGTGGGTACCGTTTCATTAATCTCCATATAAATCTTAGATGCTTACTAGAAAAAGAATTGCAACCTTAGAAGAACTGACTATGGAGTCACAGTCCTTTGACTCCAAAATAAATCCCCAATCCATCCACTTCTCCCCATCTGCCTGGTGTCCATATGGTCCAAGCTGCTGTTACCTTGCCTAAATTACCAGGTAGTCACCAAATCTTCCTACGCTCATTCTTACCTCTCTCCAGGCAATCACTGGCAGAGCAATCAGAATATATATATTTTATTCATTGAAATCAGATGATACCACTCCTAAGTGTCAACCATTTCAGTGGATCCTCTCCACTCTTGGTCCTTACTCACTGTACCTCCTCTGTCATGCTCAGCTTCATTTCTTTTCCTCCAACAAGCCAAGTGTTTGCCGATCTCAGAGCCTTTATACCCGCTGGTCCCACTGTCTAGCACATCGGGTTTGGGCATGGCTGTTCCATTCTGCCTTCTCTTGATCTTCTTAGTCATCTTACAAAAGTGACCTTAAACTTCTTACCTAAAGGAGCTCCCCCCTCCATAATGCTCTCTATCCCACAGTCTTTATCCTCTTTACAGCTTTTACTCACACTGCATTTATTTTTTTATTTGCCTATGTGTTCATTGTTTGATGGCCCTTCCCCTCACACCACCCACACCTTGATTGCAAGAATACCGCTACCTGCCATATTCTACTAGGGCTTCTCCGGGCCTTAGTGTGTTGTCTGGAGCACAGTAAGTGTTCATATGTATTTTTTGAATGAATGAGTGAATGTTGAGGTAGTTGTTGTCTATACCCTGCAGAACTCCACTTACTGTTCTGTTTCTCATAGTCACAACTAAATTCAGAAGGGGTGTGTGTATTTATTTGTGCACAAGCATAGAGATACATTGACTGAACCCTTGTTTTCCACCCAAGCTATCTGCTGAAGTCTGTGGAGCCAAGTTCTCCCTCTTTGCCACAGCACCCATGTCCAATCTCTGTCTCTATAAAGAAGCTCATTGTCATCATTCAAGGCTCTGTTTCCTCCAGGCAAAATCTTGGTGCACATTGAGTTGTCCTATAATAAAGAAATCCCTTCTTTGAATCCAGGAACTAAATTACTATGGATTGGACTTACCTAAGGCAAGAGATATGAGTTGGTTAAAAAAAAAAAAAAAAAAAAAAAACTTCAGGGGACAGTATCCAAAAACAAGCAGGTAGAAATAAAATTCCATTTGCAAAAGTCATTAATGCCATAGATCCTGTTACATTAATGAATCTCATCTAAGGTCCCTTTTGACCATTGTGAGTTTATCAAATTCCTGATGATACATCGTAAATCTAATTGTCTCTTTAGAGACTTCTTTTTTCCACAGCAAATTTCTCCCAAGTGTTTGGGTATGAATCAAGCCTTGACTTTAATTCACTGATAAGAATTAGGCTCCTTAATAAACTTAGAATCTGAGGCCACTGCAACATCACCACACTCAGATTCTCAGCTGCTTATCAAATTCTCACTTCCTTCACAGAGGGCCACAGATGCTTTGAGGCTAGGGAATCAGACCCATTTCTGGGAGTGGGTAACCTCCATGGGAGTTCATTCTTTATTAGACTTTCATATCAGCCATTTCCAGTCTTATTCATCAGTGAGAAGGGCCTGAACACTGTTTGGCCCTGCCATAATGGGCAATGGGCAGTGATGGGGCCAGGACAGCAGGAGCCCCCCAGAGCCATGCCAGCCCACATCACCAGCTTGTCATGATTCACTACTTCTTCCCTTTTTTTTTGAATCAGGAAAGAGACTTAGACGTATTTGTTGTATATGTCAAGGCCCCTCATTTGTCAAAGTATTAGAGGTCCAGTGTCAACATAAATACATCTGTCCATAAATCTTGACAGGTATAATGATTTGTTGCATTTGAAAGGCATGACTCAAACATTAGACCCCTTTTTGATTCCTAACATGATTATCTTTAAAGCCAGGCATTTCAGATGCCTTCTGAATTGACTTCTGTCAAGTGATTGAGTAGCTCCCGCTGACTTATCTACTCTTATGAAGTTAATACCATCATGGCCCCTGCTGTCACCTGCCTTGAAGGCCACCTGGACTGTGGCAGAAAATATGTGCTTGATGTGCTCATTATTCTTTGCGGAAATGCCTTAGTTCTCAGGCTTTGTTTTATTTTGGAGTAGGACACTCTTGTCATTTGTTTGTTAGCAGGGAAATGGGCTTGGCACATTGGTCAAATGAAGGATTTCCTAGCACTCAGATAGCCAGGAAACTCATAAAACTGAAACATGAAAGCAGTCCTCTGCTGTGAGATAGCAGATAGCTTGATATTCCCTGCAATGAATCTGCAAACCCAAAAGGAAGGAAATGTCATCTGGTGGTTAGACAGAAAGACCCCCTCTTTGTACAACAGTTAGCATTTATTGAGTGTTTATTACTTGCCAAACCCTATGCTAAGAGCTTCCCCTGCTGTATCTCTTTTAGTCTCCCAACAACCTCAGAGATGTTGTCAAACTCAGCTCGGGAGCAGTCCTGTAAATTGCCTGAGGCCAACAGCTGGTAAGGGGTGGAGCAGAGATTTGACACCAGCTGTCTGACTCAACAGCAGTCTCATTTGCAACCCTAAGCTCTTCTTAACCAGCGCTCTGCACTGCAGCCCCCTGGCCTTTGGTTCACTTTCTAAGGCACACAGGGTCGCTTGGTACTTTAACATACACTGCTCTGAAATGGGCACAGTGATGCTGGGAAAGCTTGTTAAGATCACACTTGTGAGCTAGCAGGTGTCTGACTTGTGTCCGAACCTTGACTTTTGCCATTTATGTTGTAATTTGGAAATTGTCCTTCTTCTGGGGCAATTACATTGTAGTAAACTTTCAAAAACTGGGAGGTTAGAAATAGGTAATTTAAATATATATATGTGTGTATATATATATATATTGCTATTATGATCATTTTTAAAAATATTGAATCCCTTAATTCATAGTTCTGTTTTTTAAAATTCTACTTTGTTTGCAGTCTCTCATCTTTCTTGGTTTTCTTCCTTCCCTTCCTTTTTTATTCTTATTTATGAAATCACTAATACTGAAAAATCTACTCTGTTGATCTCTTTTGGAAACGCTTTCATCTGAAGCAGGGGTCTTCCTGTTCTTTCTCTGACTCCTGTGAACCCTACCTCTGTTGTTTGTTTAAGACACACCAAACTGAAATTGCTATTAAGGAAAAGTGAATTTGGTGCTAACCCTGCCGCAATAATTTCTTTAGAATACTCACTTAAAGACACATTTTCCTATTTGAATTTGATAGACCTTCATTAAATACCTACTATGTAGACTCGGGGGAAACAAAAATGAATACTTGAATCGGATCCGAATCTTAACAATACCTGGGGGGTGGAATGGATGTATATGTGCTTGCATACATATGAGGAAGCATTTCTTACAATTTAAGGCAACAATTATAAAGCAACGTATAAATAGTGTAATGGGGACAATGCATAGAGATGCTAATAGGTTTTAGGTTAAGAAAAAGTATTGGTCATATAGAAGAGCTTTGTAAAAGCAGAGTGATTGATATGATTATTTAATATAGTGACACAGTTGTAGGTAGATAGCCTTCAGATAGGTATGGGGAAGAAAAGCACATGTGGGCAGGATGAACACTTGAGCAAAGTGAGAAGAATGTAAATGGACTCCTTGGGTAGGAAAGATGGGTAGCATGTGTCCCATGGAGGAATGCAGACTAAATCTGGGGGTGTTATGGACTCTGGGCAGGAGCCATATTTGTTTCTGGAACAGAAGTGTGGCATGAATAAACAGGTGCTTTGAGTATATTAACTTGTCATCCGTGTGAAGGATGATTTGAAATAGAGAAGAGGGTAGGAAGACACTGCTCCTGATCTTTGAAAGGCTAATGCCTTTTTGGCCCTCCAGGTCCCCTTAAGTGTCGCTTCTTCAGTGAGGGTTTCTCTGACTGTCCAGGCTATACTTGCTCATCAGTCATGTTCTATCCCATCACCCAAGGAGGACAGGTTCTCTACCCAACAATGCAAAAAGCATGGGGCCTTTTTTCCCGTAACTGAGCAGTCCCTCCCACAAAGAACAAAGTCTTACCTGATATGAATTTTTTTTTAATTTAAGTTTATTGTCACTTCCTGCCACCTTTAATGCCAAGGTGGCAGAAAATGAAGGCCCACAGGCCAGGAACTGTTAAAGACGATAGAGATTTCCACTTCAGGTAGGTTATTAAGAAGTGGTTCCCAAACTGTAGCTTGCACCTGGAAGACTTGTTAAAACACAGATTAATGGCCACCGCTCCCAGAGTTTCTGACAATAGGTCTGGGATGTGGCCCAAGAATTTGCCTTTCTAACAAGCTCCCAGGTGATGCTGATACGCCTTGCCTGGCACCTACACCTTAAGTACCACTGACCGCCGATTGAAGGTGGAGGAAAGAGGAGTATGCCCAGGTTGACCACGGGTCACCACGCCCCCTATCTGTCAGAGCAGGAACTGTGATTCTGAAATAAGGTTCTGGCCACTTGAATTCCACCATGAACCAATTGGTGCATGTCCCAGTCACCACAGGCTGTCCCAGCAGAGGGCTGGAGGGATCCTTCTCCGCAGGGCTGGACACAAGAATATCTCCAGGCATTATCAGCTGATCACACACATACAAAGCCTATCAAACTGAAAATCCAAACAGCATTGCCTGCACTAGCCTATTACCCTGTAACCTCTCTACATCATCTAAATTATAACTTAGAATCCACACATCTACACCTTCATGGATTCCAAGTCACACATTTTTTTCATATTTTACCCCCCGTGAAATCAAGATGCCTCTTTTATTCACTATCCACAGGTCCTTTGTACTCACAAAGGATATATGAGAAAAAGCAGAGAAAGGTATGTGGAGAGAAGAAGGGAGATACGGAGCATCTGGACAGAGGAGACTAGCAAATGCAACAATTAGAAAGAGAGGGAGAGAAACAAAGGAGAGACTAAGAGAATCAATGTAAATGAGGCAGGAAATAGAATGCCAAGCATGAGAACTTCTTTCCAGAGTTACCCAGAATTCCAGAGTTTCTCTCTGCCTGTTGCCACAGATCATGGCCACCTTTCTCTGTGTGTGCAAGAAAAATGTGTGATAAAAATCCATCCAAATGTATCTGAAAGAGTTCTTTCAACAAGTATAAAATAGAAGTTCTATGTGATGAGAAAGCCTTGTGTTATATTTTAATTTAATTATGTCTTTCTTCCTTAGTAGTACATACAGTAATGGTGCTTCTTACAATTGGTGGAATCGTAGAGTCAATGAAATAGAGTGATCTAGGCAATAGTATGATGGCAAAAGAAAGAAATATTCAGAACAAGGTTGACTTTTCTGTGGAAATTTTCCAGGTGGCCCTTTCCAGCATATTCTGTTTTAATATGCTATGTAGCACTTAGCATGACATATATCTGCTTTTTCAATAACATTGCTATTATTTGTCTGCCCATCTTTTTCTTTTAAGCAGGGCTTGGCATTTTCTGTTAAAGGGCCAGATAATAACTATTTTAGGCTTTGTGGGCAATGAAGTCTCCATCACAACTACTCAATTCTGATGTTATAATGAGAAAGCCACCATAGACGATATGTAAACAAATAAGGATAGCTGCATTCCAGTATAATTTTATTAAAAAAAAACAAACAGGCTAACAGATTCTGGGCCAGATTTGGTCCATGGGCCATAGCGTATCCATCCCTGATATATAAGGTGGGAGACAATATAAGTGTATATTCTTCATCTACCATCCTGAACCAGAAAACATTTATTTTTAATAATAGCTTTATTGAGTTATAATTTGCATAACATACAATTTACCCATACGAACTATATAATTCAGCAGTTTCTAGTATATTTACACATATGTGCACCCAAAACCACAGTCAATTTTAAACATTTTCGTCCCCTCAAAAAGAGGTGTACTTAGATATCATTCTCCTATCCCACCACTGGACACAAGAATATCTCCAGGCATTATCAGCTGATCACACACATACAAAGCCTATCAAACTGAAAATCCAAACAGCATTGCCTGCACTAGCCTATTACCCTGTAACCTCTCTACATCATCTAAATTATAACTTAGAATCCACACATCTACACCTTCATGGATTCCAAGTCACACATTTTTTTCATATTTCCCTTGAAACAGAATGAGATGGTCTACTTGTGTATATCCTGGAACACACCAGCATTTTCTCATGCTCCACCACCACCTCCCTGGCCTTTAGCAACCACGAATTGACTTCCTGTCTTTATAAACCTGCCTGTTTTGGACATTTCATATAAATGGAATCATACTGTATGGTCTTCTGTGACTGGCTCCTTTCACTTAGCAAACTGTTTTCAAGGTTCATCCATGTTGTATACATATCAGTACGTGTTTCCTTACTATAACCAAATAATATTCCATTATATGATATACCACATTATATCCATTCAACTGGTGGACATTTGGGTTGTCCAAAAAACATTTTTTGAGTCTTTTGACTCTCCAACTGCATCACTGAAAACTCTAGATTCCAAAGTATGTCTGCACACACACACACCCACACACACACACACACCCACACACACACATCAGGAACCACCTCAAGTAGAAAGTTGCAACGAATTAAGTGTATTTAATCCTCAGTTATATATTTCTTTAAAATAGAGTTTTCTATGGTCATAATACCACTTTAGCAAAGTACCACAATCTAGCTCTACCTTCCACTTACACCTAATAATATTAATGATGGAAAATACTTGCTATAGGACTCTTTCCCACTTGGAATTAAAAGCAAATATTTTAGTTAGTACCTATCATGTGCCAGGCAACATCTAAGCACTGGGCAGGATAGATAAACTCTCTCTTCCCATGTTGCTGACACGCTAGCACAGAGAAGACATTAAACAAGCAAGCACGTATTTGCAGATATTGATAATTGCACAGACAAAAGAGTATAGTGAGGTGGGGAGTGCCTCAGGGCCAGAGAGAAAGTTGCTGTTTGGGTTTGAGGTCAAGAGAGGCCTCTCTAACAGGGAAGTATTTGGGTGAGACTTAAAAAGGGAAGAGGTAGCCATGGGAACATCTGGGAGAAGGGTGCTCTGGACCTGGGAGTATCCTGAGGTGAGAAGGGGCCTGACATGGAAGAGAGTAGAAGTGACTATGGCCAGAAGTGGGTAAGCCTAGATGAGCCATATCTTCAGCCTTGAACATAGGGTGGTGTTCATATGGGATACTTCTCGTCAACTACTCAGGATGACCCTTAGAGCTCTGCATGTAGCCACCAATGAAAACTTGGCTCTTGTCAGAAACCCTGAATACCCCAGAGCTCTCAGCATGGTTCATTGATGTTCTGGTTATTAAGGGAGTCTCTCAGTTCCAACTCTTTGTGACACTGACACTGACACTGGGGCTCTACAAATGATGTTTTTCCTTTACCAGATAAGCTCCTAGTAGGTCAACCGATCAGGAGCACTGAAAGTAAACTCAAAGGCACAAGAAGCAAAAGGGCCTTGCTCCTTTTCTTGGAGCTACTCCTGCAGCAGCAGTCGGCTCCAGGACTATTGGTCCAGTTTCCAGAACCAGCCTCACTGTACTCCATCAGAGGTACCAGTACAAGAAGCAGTGTCTGCTCCTCAGAGGTCTGCACCTGGCTGTGTGTGGTTGTTCTTCTGAGCTTTTGAGGTCCCAGCACCAGCTGGCCAGTGTCCTTCCTTAGCCATCTGGGCCCCACTCTACAAGGCTCATTCTCTGGGCTCCTGGGTGTCGATGACCTCAGCTCATCCCTTTTCTCCTTGCCATAGTAGTGGTGACTGTTCATTGCCTGCTTTGACTACCCAAATTACCTCCATGTCCTCTTTTTGCCTTTTCAGCCCATCCATGCCTGTTTCTCCAGTTCCCTATAGCATTCCTTATGTTAAATTATCTCCACTGAAATAACTAGTGTGATTTCTATCTTCCTAATCAACCCCAGCTAGGAGTTTGCAGGTGAGTATAAAATAAAAGTGCAGGGGCTCTTGCTCAAAAAGTAGAGGAAAAGTACCAATCTAAAGATACTAAAATACAGTTTTTTTTCTTTTTCCTTTCTTCAGTGGTCTCTCTCTCTCTCTCTCAACTTCTAGTGCTTTTTGTTTGCCATTTAATATTGTTCTCAGTAAAGTTAAAATTAAATCATTAGTACGATTTTTACCATTCATCTTTATATGTGCCTCTGCCAGTTTTAAATGCAAATATAAGAGCATTTAAGTCATGCATGGAATCACCAAAATTACACAATTTATATTTCATAGCTCTTATGTATGCATGTACCTCATTCTTACCACAACAAGAGAAACACGGCACAAAACCAACTCCACTATTTTTATTTTACTTCTTGATTCACCCACATTCTCCCAATACTCTCTGGAACTTGGGCCTTCCATAACATGCTCCCTTTCTACTCACTTTAAGTCTCACTGAATGCCCATGTACCAAGGACCCGCCCTCCCCCAAAATTCTGTGTTCCAGGGGCTTCTCGAAGGTTATATGGAAATAAGGTGGCAAAGAGGAACACACATATGACATACATTTCCTCTGTTCTCATGCATGGTCTGCCATCCCATGGACCTTCACTTGCAAAGCACAGGTTCAAAGCTAAAATTACTTAAAATTTCAAGAGTGGAAACAGCAGAGTACCAGAGTAAGCACAGGCCCTTCTGCACATAAAACCCTGTATGAATGCATAGGTCACTTTCCCTTGAAATGGAATGAGATGGTCTACCTGTGTATATCCTGGAACACACCAGCATTTTCTTCAAATGCTCAAAACCGGACATTCAAGAAGGAGAAAACGGTCTTCCCCTGTGTGACATCTCTGACATCTTTCAGAAACACTCTTTGGCCCCAAAGGAACCAGTTTTCCATGTTCTCTGGAGGTTGTGGGCTTAGATTTGGTCCCTGAAACACAAGTTGTTTTTTTTTTTTTCTCTCTCTTCCCCAGAGCTAGGGCATACCTCATGCAAATTTCAGCAAATGTGAAAGCCAGGTCTATTAATAACATCAAAAAATGCAGGACATCAGATGTATTTGGCATAAATTGTCTGCACTTTTCAACCTCTAACTGAACAAAGTCATAATTGCAAATCTCCCGGTTTTCCTTGTCAGTAATAATGGTCTCTTACTTGACCAGCATGAAGTCGGTATTACAGTTCCACAAGCTATGAGAATTGTAATTTTCAGTGAGGAGCGACAACTTCCCAGCCCCGATTTTTACACAAATTATGTTTCCTTTTCTGTGGCAGCTTTTAACTTCCATGTGTAAATTTAATTACTTGAGAGGAAAACATACAGGCATCTTGGGTGACTATTTTAATGACCATCCCTAATTTGTATAGTGTTTGAAACTTTATATTGGGTTATTTTACAATGGGAAAGTGGCAGTGTGCTTAGAAGGTATACACGCTTCCTTCTGGAATCCCAATTTCAAGTCAGACTTTAATAGAAAACACTAAGTGAACCTTCCAGAGAATACGAAACGCAGTGTTAGAAAATGAGAGGAATCTGATTCCTATGTCTCTTCTCACCAGCTCGAACCTCAAATTACCCAAATAAAATGTTCCAAAACTGACATGCAAAATTATTCCAATTCCTTCTTTGCTTCCTAGAAGGAAAAAAAAAGATTTTTTAGCAGAAGACACTGTCTGGCAAACAAAAAAAGAATGCAAATTAATTAAGCAGAGAAACCTTTCTCACTAAAGGTACACAGAAGGCCTGAAAACACATTAGACATTTCAAAAGATCACAAATTAGCAAACACTGAGCATGGGCTGTCAAAAAAAAAAGGAAAGAAAGAAAAGAAAAAGAAGAAAAGGAAGGAAGGAAAGAAGAAAGAAAGAAAAAGAAAGAAAGAAAGAAAGAAAGAGAGAAAGAAGAAAGAAAGAAAAAGAGGAAGAAAAAGAGAAAGGAAGAAAAAGAAGCTTTCTCGGAACATAAGGCTCTTAAAAGACATTTTGAGAGGAATTAAATCTCTCTTGCACCTTTAAAGTCTCTTTCTCAGCTAGTGATAGAGTTGGCTAGAGATGGAGGCGGTTCAGGGTGACACACCCTTCACTTATTTGGGGAATGTGATTTTCCACCCTGCCATTACCTGGCACCCGGACAAGTGTTAGAAAAATATGTCATCATAAGCAGCCTAGAATAAATACTCAAATCCTCAGGGTTGTTTATCATTTCTAAAATGTCTTTCCCGGATTTTACAATCCCAGCTCTTTGATACATTTGGGGAGGAGAGGTTGTTTGGAACCCGCGTGGATGGCCAACCCAAAGGTCACTGCGTAGAAGCCAGGGAGCATTAGGGCATGTGGCTTACATTGGACCCCTTTCAGGTGGATTTCTGGGCTGAGGGTCTCACTGTCCATTGATTAAAACCAGCTCAAATGTTTCATTTTGTTTGATAGAATTATTTTTTTTTCAATTATGATCTTCATTTTTTGGCCAGTGAATAAAATGTAATAGTATCCTTCCCCTGAAGTTGACAGTACACAACGGCATAAATTTTCTGACATTTTCTGCTTATTGAACACGTTTAGGTGTAGAATGCCACCATAGAAGCCAGGGAACAAGCAGTAGGAAGGTGACTTCACAGGTGTCTGTCCTAAAGGGGCTCACCATGCAGTGGGAAGAATAGATAACACTACAGTAACCAATTCAAACAAGTCAAACAATCCCACCTCTAGAACGCCGTTGACCTTTCATGGTGACTCTTTTGATCTGGCTTCACTCCATTTTGCAAAAACCCTGTGTACACAGGATATATGCAACATACAACTAACTCTGGTTAGTTTAACTTTCAATATATTAGACTTGAATTTGAACTAAACCTAGATTATTCAATATTTTTCATTGGAAGATGCAGTGATTCTGGCCATCTGGAGAACGGCTTCACATAGGTACTATTTTGAATCAACTTGCAATGGATTAATAAACTTTTATTGAATAGAGAATGTGTGCTTGTATGGCTGCTTATAAACAAGTCCACCAGCCAAGACATACGTGTGTAAACATCATCACACATTATAGCAGGACGTCTGTTACAACAAGGATCTGGCATTTCGAATGACCTTAAAGAGTTCCTGGAGCTCCTAGTTTTCAATGACAGCCTGCCTCGTTTGTTAAATAAATAACAATACTTAGCTTTCATATTGTTATAGTCTGCCTTTTGAAACACTTCCTATAGCATGACTTTGCCAGTACAGAGCTGGCTTTTTAAGTGATTTGTCTGTAACCAGGCAGTTTTAGAACTTTTACTTCTTTAGTCGGTGCTAAAAAGCAATTCAAGAAGACTTAAAATTCTCCTGGGGGCTGATTTTATAGCAACAGTGAAAACGCACAAACGTTGCACGAGCAGCCAATTTCATTCCTTGGTGAGGAAAACGGCATGGAGAGTAGAGCCTCGGCACAAATGGCTTAACGCCATCATAAAAACCACTAACCATTGGGTATTAACATGCTTTTTATCATGAAGTTTTTATGGAAAATGATATTTGGAAGCCACTAATTTGGCGGTGACTTTTACCCTCCAGCACTTACAGTGGATGCAACTTCCCCTTCTGCTTGAAGGGTCACGGAATGCCTTGGCCCAGCCACACTGCGGAAGGGAGTTCTTGCCCACTGCCTTCGTGGTCATGAGCTCACTCACCTGCAAGGGTGGCCACTGGCTTTCAGTTCCACTCCCTAGGTACGCTCGACCAAAAAAGAAATGACACCCGTGCTGAAACCCACCTTCACCCCTGGCACTGTCCCATGGGCCACTTGGGGGCGGTGATTGGTACTAGCACAAGACCAGTCTGTACCATTGGGAGGACACCACTATTGGTCTTAATATTGGCCATACATAAAACACATGGGAAAACCTGTTCCTTTCTCAAAAAGAAGTCAAAACAGACTGCACATGCACATAGATGGGAGAGATGCATCCAAAAAAAAAAAAAAAGAGGGAGAGAGAGAGAGAATGTTTGTGCCTGCAGTCTTCATTCCATCTGGCACATGATTGGAGTAAACTTATTTGGGCAAATGTTGGGCTCTGATCATCACACTGCAAACCCCAGAAACTTCCATACAGAGTCACCGGGGCCGTCAGTGTATGGGTGGACAACGCACAGGGGACACGCAGCCACACACTCTGCACACACCATCCAGAAAAACCTGGGCCTCTCCCAAGAGGAAGTGAAGACAGACCGCACACGCACGGAAATAGCGTTTGTGCCTTCCTGCCGTCTGGAAGAGGAGCCCAGCAGGAGTAAACTGAGGGGCGGGGGGGAAATGCTGCTTTTCCTATTGGTTACGTTAGATCTGGATGTACCCAAACTCTAGAGGGTCAAACCACAGCCAGATTTTCCCTCAAATGTCACTGTCAACATCAAGCTCCTGATGAAACTCATGTTAATACCCACTGGTGGCTGGTTTTTTCAAAAGCTTTAAAATGTGTGTGTGTGTGTGTGTGTGTGTGTGTGTGTGTGTGTGTGTAGAAAACCTTTGTGTGTGACTGGGTAGGAACTCTATTATTAGGATTGTTTCTTTTACAGGAAAGGGAAATTGCCTGCTCAAGAAGAGTTACAAGCATTTAGTGGGGAATTTTTTTTTTTATTGTTGTTATTGGATTTTGTTTAGATTTGTTTTGCTTTGGCTTTTTGTCTTACCGAGAGAACCAGGTTGCCAGTCTCCAAGTCACTCTTCACCAATCTTACTGGAGAATCATATGAGGTTCTTAATAGAAATAACCTTCCCAAGAACAGCTGAATCGGGGTCTTTGGAAGTGATTCCTCGAAATGTGCCCTCTTCGTTTTACCCCCGGCTGCAGCATACCCAGGTGATTTCAGCATATACTAGAGGTCATGAGCTCCCGGAGTGCGGCTGGTTCTGCAGCACAGTTTAAATAATGTAAATGTCACAGGTTTCATGTTTCCCTATGTTCTTTTAAATATGTCCCTAGTGTTAATCACAAGTAAAAGTTAGTTTTCCCAGTCCAGTTAGTGTTCATCTGCAGAGTGACCCGAAGAATCTGAAAGAGAAGAAACTTAAACACAGTCTCCACCAGACAAAGGGAACTGAGTAAAACTTCTGCCACCTCCGTGGGCAGCCACTGGAGACTCCCAGCTTCTCCAAAAATAGTAAGTGGATGAAGTATGACAAAACTCAGGAGTCCCCAGAACGTTACAAAAAAGGGAGAAGATGCAAAGCCTCTTCCCAGCTCAACAGTTAATTTAGCGCATCAAACGGCCATGTGTTCTAATAACAATACAACCATCCCTCAGGTGACTGATCTGCATGGGGTGGGGTGGGGGAGGGGGGGAACCTTCCAATTACCATCGTTACTCATGGCACACAGGTCCAGAAGGAGTGCAGGGAACCTAGTAATGTTCCGTTTCTTGATCTGGGTGCTGACCCTGTAGATGTGTTCAATTGTGAAAATTCTTCAAGCCCTCACGTTGACGATCTGGCCCTTTGCTTTCTATATGTTCTACTTAGCCCTTCAAAAATCACACTGAAAAATGGAAAATTCAATTATGACAATTCTGTAATATCGAACCTAACATAACCTTTCCCAAGCCCTCTCCTCAGCTCTCAGTTGCCTTTATAGTCTAGAAATAACTGGAAGTACTGTTTAATTGCTCTGGTCAGTCAGTGTATCAGCTGAGACCAAAGATAAGGACTATCTGCCATTTATTTAGCAACATAATTCAACAGGGTTGTTGATCATCTGTTATAGGCTAGCGACGGTTCTAAAGAGAGCCGGAAGTAGACGGGTGAAACGTCTGATTTCATGCCGCTTATATCTGTGTAAGAAACGCAGTAAATAAGTAACTGGACAACTACTGGCAAATAATACAAAGACCACCAGAGCTGACAAGTAGGATAATATAAAAATTTTCTAAAATTCAATGTACTAATTTGCTAAGCAAGGGCACAGACATCAGTGAAGAAATTCACTGACTAGTTGTGCTAATTAAGGACTGAAAACTAGCCCTCTAATTAGGAGCCCATGAGTGCATAGGTCCGTGGCGAAGTGGTCAGGAAAGAAGAGTCTTGGTGGAGGTCTCACTAAGGTCTGGCAAAGGGGGGGCCACTCAAAGTACGCGTCATAGCGCTTTAGTCGTGATGAAGGGCAGCACTCGGTTTTGGGGTCCTCCAGTCAATTGCTGTTGAAAGTGGAGCATTTTAGGTGGTGATAAAGGGTTTGTAGAAAAACAAAAAGCAGAGTAGGACCATAAAGAGTGCCTGGGAAAATGGGTACAAAGCAGAGTCAAGGAAAACCTCTTGGAGGGTAGCATTTTGAGCAGAGACCTCAGTTAGTGGGAGAAAAGAGCAACAGGTGAAGGGAACAGCAGAGTCAAAGGTCCTGAGGCAGGAACTGAGGGTAACACAGAAGATCAGACTGCTAAGGGTAGTGGGGAAAAGTACCCCAGGAAATGATGGGTGGAGCCATGTTTCAGGGTGTTAACACCACTGAAAATGGGAAAAAAAACTGCAACCTTAAGTGTCTTTTAACTTGCCAGATTTAAAAAAGAAAAAAAAGTGTGTGTGTGTGTTTCTAACCCTTCTACATCCTACATGTGGCTCATGATTAATTACAACCAAGAAGTCTAACAGCTCTGTGATCAATTGTGTCTTTCTGGGTGCCAATAAGCCACACACCATACCAGGAAGTCAACCCTCCCCAAGAGTTGCAAGCAGATGTTAGAAAATTCATCATGCCTCGAACAACTTCACAAATAATCTGGTCCGAAGATGGTATGGTTAAGGTAGTCAGCTCATTATTCTCTCTAGCTGGGTAGTTTCCACTTAGGTCTAAGCAAACAGGACTGTCTATTCAACATGTAGAATACAACAATGAATATTCAATCCTGGTTCTGGTTTTTGGCAGAACCCAGCAAAATGAAAAAAAAAAATCCCTTTTTCTTTTTTCCCCTGGGGTTTTGCGAATCTCCCTTGAAAGGGGATGGAGAAGCCTCTGCAGGAAGACCAGTGCCATGCTTCAAGAAACTCTTTGGTCTCTTCATGTATATTAGAACAATTAACATCTAGTTTCACCATACAAAGGACTTTCTCTCCTTTTATGTTTTAGTTCTTAAAATTCCCAGAATGGTGTACAGTAAAACTGTTCACTTGAGAAATTAAGTACCGTGTGTGATAAGACAGTTGGATGAAATTTTTAAGCTGTCATTAAAAATGATTATAATTAGGACAAACTACAAGAAAATGCTTTAAAATTGAGACCCAAGTGAATTAAAAATTAAGGGGTGTATTATGTATTATCATGTTGAAGGGCTGGGTTTTACACGTCTAACACCCATTAACACTAATACCGGTTGCCTACATAAATCCCCATGTACTGAGACAAGAAGGCACCCCTTTCGTTTGCTTTTGCTAACAAGATAGCACTTTCTGTGCTCAACGGGAATAGGGCAAGGAGCAAATGTAAACAGTTTACCTTTTCTCTGCTCTGAGAGTTTCTCCCAAGAAGTTTTTTCTATCCTGAGAGGACATTAAAATATTTCGTAACAAGGCTGAGTTTTCTCTTACCCTGAAGAATGTTCCAGAATCATCTGGGGTGAAACTATAACTGTGTCCTGTTCAAATACTCTTTTTTCCTTTAAGGGTGAGAGCGTCCTAATCCACGTTGACTTGGGGAAATTAGAATTGTAAACTGTATTCATGCCCATGTGCCTAAGAGATATGTAAGCTACTATTAGCAGGTCATAACGAAGGTACAAGGCAGGTCATTACTTTCCTTATCAAGTCACACATCGGGTCATCCCATTTCCATGTCCCATGGGTACCCATAGTTGTTCTCCTCTCTTTGATGTCCCTCCATCTTTGATAATTCACCATGCCATTAGTGTTCTGCCTCTCTCAGGATTCCCAGGGACTCCTCTGTGAGGAAGCTGAGTATCAAAGCTTATGTTTTCTTACGCTAATGTTGACCTGCTCTCATAGCATTATTTCAATGAGCTATTAAGCAAGCAAAGAAAATCCCAAGCTTTGAACCCTTTCTCCCCTTGGAGCTAGGGAAGGAATGGCAGGGATATGAGAGGCGAGGAAGGGGAGCAGGCAGAAAGTTCACTTTTGCCACAATATCTTGAAGAAAAGAGTGAGCAAGCATAACTGAGTACTTAGGACTTGCCTACAAGTATATCAGTAGTTTATAATTCCATGAGGGCAGGACTGTCATTTAGCAGGTGCTCAAGAAAAAATTGCTGACTGGCTGTGTAAGGCAAGAACTCTTGGGATTAGGCAAATGCAGACCTTAGGTATTTACAGAATTAATATTGGTAATTTTGACTATGCAAGAGACAGTCAAATACAATAATCCTTAGTACTTACAATCATGCAGACATACTGTCACGGTCGAACTCTGAAGGTTGCCCCCATCATTCCCACACACTGGCAGTTCACACTTGTGTGCAATGTCCTCCCCTTGAGTGTGGGTGAGAATGTCATTTGCTTCTAACCAATGGGATATAGCAAAGGTGACAGGCTGCATTTGATTACGCGTATACAATTATAGGAATTCTTAGTACCCATTTTTGCTGGAATCTCTCTCTCTCTCCCTCTCTCTCTCTCTCTGTCTGGCTTTGTCTAAGAAGCCCATTGCCATTAAGTAAGTGGGATATTGGTAAGGTCCTGTGACAAAGAACTGCAGGCAGTCTCCAAGAGCTGAGGGTGCCCTCCAGCTGACAACTAGCAGAAAAAGAAAGAAAGAGAGAAAGAGAAAGAGGGAAAGAAAGAAAAGAGAAAGAGAGAAGGAAAGAAAGAAAGAAAGAAAGAAAGAAAGAAAGAAAGAAAGAAAGAAGAAAGAAAGAGAAGAAAGAAAGAAAGAAAGAAGAAAGAAAGAAAGAAAGAAAGAAAGAAAGAAAGAAAGAAAGAAAAAGAAAGAAGAAAGAAAGAAAAGAAAGAGAAAAGATAAAAGGAAAGAAAAGAAAAGAAAAAAGAAAAGAAAAGTTAGTTCTCAGTCCCACAGCCACAGACCTGAATCTGCCCACAATCTCATGAGCAGGAAAGCTGATCAGCCCAGCCTCCAGCTGAGAAGTTGAGAACCCAGCCCTGGCTGACACCTCAACAGCAGTCTGCAGCTATGAGGTAATAAAGGTGTGTCGCTTTAAGCTTCTAAGTTTGTGGTGAGTTGTTACACAAGAATACGTAAAACTAACAGAGTTACTGATTTGAACTGATGTATAAGCAAGCTTAGAGTTCAAGAGCTCATCTCTTCATTCATGAATGAGTATCTTAATATCACTTTATTATCTTACATTTTGTTTCACACAAATGACAAAATTCTCCCTAAAAATGCAAGATTTCCTTAAATTTTTTGCAGGGGTCCTCGACTGCAATTTTTAGCCAAAATTATATTTGCAATGGTCTCGGGACATATCGCTCCTAAATGTCAAGTGTCTGCTACATAAGCTCACAGGAGAGGTGAGACCTTTCAACAAACCCTCTCCTCAACCCCAAGTAGACATTTAATCATTTCACCTAGAAGGGACTTGGGTTGGGTTTTTTTTAACTTTCTCATAAAAGATCATCAGTCGGTCTGTTGCTCAAGAAGATGCAGCTAAGAGATTGCAAAATAAGTGTCGGGTTCAGTGATTAGACATTGTAATACACTGTAGGCTGGCACAGGCTCTCAATTTCCAAAGCAATACCACTGTTCGTGATAGTTAAAATATTTCCACTCCAGCGCAAAAGAGTTTTGGTGGGTTAGTTTGATTGTTTGGTCCAATGTGCTTTTTTTTTTTTTTAATGTCTCTCAAGGTCTACCAAAGCTCTTTTGAATACTAATTTTGCATATTAAAAAAACTCTCGCCTTGGGACGTCTGGGTGGTTCAGTTAGTGAAGCGCCTGACTCTTGATCTCAGGGTCCTGAGTTCAAGCCCCATATTGGACTCCACACCCAGTGTGGAACATACAAAAGAAACAGAAAAAAAAAACCTCTCACCTCTTTCTTCTCTGCCACCCCCAGCACTGTAAAATCAATGTCTTTATCTCATTGAGCTTACACATCTGTTGTTGTTGTTTTTTTTTAACCATGGCAGCTTTTCCTATAATTCCTGAGCTGGTTCCCCCAGAGGTGACACATTCCTCAGCCAATCCATGCAACAGCACCTTGTTTGCTATCGTAGCAGAAGGATAGGCTAGCTTTTGTCTTCATTCTCCTTATTCATGGCAACATCAGTTTCTCCATTCAGTATGGAATTTTCGGGTCACAGTAATCACTGAAACCATTTATTAAGCATGCACTGTATGCCAGCCACAGTCTGGGTACTTTCCACACATTTGGCTCATCCACACATCTATTCTGTGGGGCTGGCGTTTGTCTTCTCGTTTACCAGGAGGAGAAACTAAGGCTCAGAGGCTGTGTCCCTACAAGCCTCCATGGGACCCCAGTATAAATCACATGTGACCGTCTGAAGGAATGACTTGATTCAGGCCTAAAAATGCCTGTGTTTGCGTCGTTTAAACAAAATGAAAACTTCCTAAGCCTTTTTCTTTTTTCTTTTCTTTTTTTTTTTTTTTTCGATTTTTATTTATTTGTCAGAGAGAGAGAGAGAATGTGGGCACACAAGCAGGGGAGCGGCAGGGAAAGGGAGAAGCAGACTCCCCGCTGAGCCAGGAGCCCGTTGCAGGACTCAATCCCAGAACCCTGGGATCATGACCTGAGCTGAAGGTAGACGCCTAACCCACTGAGCCACCCAGGCGCCCCTCTAAGCCTTTTTCAACATGAGAATTATACTAATGTAATTTGGATTTAAAATAATAAAAGCCTTATTTATCCTAATAGCTTTCCCCAGTGGCAAAATAGAGGAATCTAATACTGGCAGACACACTCAGTGCCTAGCGGGTTCACACCCTGGTTCTGATCTCAGTTCCTCTCTGGTTCACTCTCCCACCTTGGACAACTCCGCAGTCTTAGCTCTAATTGACTCATCTGTGAGGGGAAGGAAACGAACTCACATTTCCTCTAAGGAGAGTGTCTAGTTCTAACTCAATAATTACTTTATTATATTCTTTTTAGAAGAAAAAACATTTCTTATTCTGATGACAAGAGTAACACCATGTGTATATGTATACACACACATACACAAACATAAATATACATTTGCGTACACATACACATATACACTTCATTTTTTAACTACTACAGAGTAAATTGGTTTCTCTCTCCTTGGTCACTATTCCAGAGCAATAAGCTGGCTTTCACTGACCCTGGTGTTTGGATCTCCACTCCTCTGAAAGAAAAAAAAAAAAAAAAAACCTGAGTTATAAGCATGGGGCCTTTGGGGGTTGTCTCGCCACCTCCTACCCCCCCCAATCTGGCTCGACTTCAAGATTAAAGCAGACTGATTAGCAAGGAACCCCTTTTCCAGGTCTTAATATGAAATTCCCAGGAGTTGCCAGACATAAAGTGACTTGATGCCAAAACATCCAGGTGGGGAAGAAAAATTAATAAATTATAGGGATATTTTATATATACAATTCCAAATATGGCTACATGGAGTTTGGAAACATCTGGGTGATGAATTGAAATTTTACTTTTGCTTCAGCTCTTTGGCATAACGTAAACACAGCCTGTGAGTCCCTAGAGATAAATGGGAGCGTTGGAAACCACAAAAGGTAGATTGAGAAAGAATCAGATTTTAAAACTGTGGCCTGCGATGCTTGCCAAATGGAAAAAAAAATTCTAAAAATTCAAAGCAGTCCAAAGCATTTTCTTTCAGAGTTAAATTAAAGATATAGTGTCCCAGGTAGCTAAAATTAGAAACTATTTTGCATTTTCTTTCACCCTTTAGTTGTAAATTTGGGGAAATATATATTTTTTTCATTTTAGTTTATATTTGTTTTAAAGACCCATTAATGTGCTGTTGGTTACAGTTTTCTCCTACTGATTCTACATGTGAACTAAGATTTTGGGCATTGAAGAACTATTTTCTGAAAATAGTCTTCCAAAGTGCTAGTTCTTTAAAAGTACCAGATGAGGATATATGGTATATAGTACAGGCAGTTACAGTATGAATTTTAAAGGCTTTCACATCCAATTACTTGCAATAACTTAGTTTCTTTCCCAACCTATAATAAATCATGTATATATAAACGTTACAGAATTTAAATATGAGCAGAGTTTTAGTATAATAGTATATCACTAGGAATCAGTATTTTCGTTATATATAGTACCGTTTAACATATGTGAAGTAAAATCTCATTGATTTGGGTTTGCTAATTCAGAGTTTGTGGAGCTGGCTTAAAGTTGACTCTTCATTAGGGAAGTCGTTCTTCATAGAGAGCTCAAATTAAGGGTGTAAGTAAGATTGCAAATGGGAATATATAAAGTACTTAAGAGTAAATTTAAAGTACTTTAGAAGTGCCGTTTGCATACGAAATTGTTATGCTAATTATAAGTAATTCTTATTAAAGTAGGTCTCCTAAGAAGATCTTCTAGGCAAGTTCCTTAGTGAATTTAAGTTACAGAATGTGGCAGAAAGTAATAAACCAGGGTTTCTTTTAAATACTGTATTCTTTAATTCAGAATTTTCATTAATTGTAAATTACTTTTGGCTAATTAATCCAAATTGCTAACATTTTGCTAGCAATTTCAGTTCCGTTCCTAACTCTTTTCTGTAAAGTTCTAATACTGTATTTTTCCCAGTGGTTAGAATTGACATGTAGATAAAAGTTGTTTTTTTTTTTAATTTAGAGGTTAAGAAAAAAGAAAAACTTCGTCGCAGAAGTGGCTCAAATTAGAATTGGTTGCCTCTTCAGGTACATGACTTTCCTTATCCATAAAAGAGTCCAAGAGAAAGCTGGATAACAGATAAAGAAGGTCTAGTACTAAACTAGTGGTTAGACCCACCATGTAAGCGACATCCTTAGTCAACCACACACCAGTTGTTGGTTCCCTGGGTGTTCATGTTTATGTCCCTGTTAATGTAGTGTTGAAGCAACTCTATGGAAAATGGAGACATTGTGGAAGTTGATTTGAGTTTCAGCTCCTTGAAGCAGCAATGATGGTTGAGAACTCTGAACCCCCAGCCACTCTGTCGTGTTCTGAGAAACCACAAAGGACTACCTTGCTTTCACCTATTGTGAGACAACACCTACGGTAGACCTCTCCTTTCAGATAAGACCCATCTCCGTCCTTCCTCATGACTCCCAGAAGACTCCTCGATGGTCTTTTAGTTACCTACCTCTACTAAACCCGAAACTCATTTCCTTTTTGTGTGTGTGATTGTCCTCATTAAGATATGTTCTCCCTATTGCAGTAGGCTAAATAGAATCATCTCTTTGTTTGTCCTGTGTATTCTGTCTTTCACAGTTTGGGGCTATGGCTTGGGTAAGATTCAACCTCATCTTCAGATCCCTGCTTACTCCAGCTAGGTAACAAGGACAGTTCCTTCCTGACTGGTGATCCAGGGACCCCATAGTGAGTCCAGTTCCTGATCCTGTGCTCTGGATCCTTGTCCCTTGGCAGCAAGGTAAGGATGTGATTTTTCTTCTTTTTGAGTTCTCATTTGACTTCAGGTGCTGACTTCCTGTGGGTTTCAGAGCCTGACCCCTTGGTGATTTCTATAAATAGATTAATGGGTTATAGAAATCTTGTCTCTCTTGGGTCCTGCCTGCAAATTGGACTGGAATCTTTTACCTTGCTCAATTGTCAATTTTTACCAAATTTTTGATCATTATAGTTTCCTTCAGGAACTGGCTACCATCCTCCAAACTAATATTGCCAATCTTTCCTCTCCCCTGCCTGGCTTAGCAACACCAAGAATTTAAACCTGACTGGCTAGATCCCTCTCAGACTCCAAAATCTCAAGAAGTTCTGCACTCTGAAGCCCAGAGATTTGATATAAACATCAGAGGAACCATCACAGCCAACCATTCACGGACCAGAATTCTCCCTGGATAAGCCATGACTGGGCCATTAAGGAAGTCTGGTCATGCATGTGGTTGTCCCAGAGGTAACCATTAATGTGGACAGTGTCATGCAGAGCATTAACACCCTACCTAAAGAGCATCAAGAAACTCATAACTGCATAATCAGAAGACTTTCCTCCACAGACCTCTTAAAATCCACCAGACAGGTTACCCTCAGTGTTCAGTATCTGACTCTTTACTGGAATATAACCTTTATATTAAAATTTTTCTTTTTTAGACACTCCTCTTTTAGACACTCCTCTTTTAAGATGCCTGATCTCTAGGCCTCCCAAACAACTGATGTTTGCCACCACCTCTCAATAGGTAGTCCAACCGGGTTGGAGAAATGCAAGCAAGAGTCCTCAAGACATGATTTTTTAGCCCTTGCTTTGCCCCCCTCAGGAAGTTTTTGATCACCTCTTAGATGTTCAACAACAAATAATATTCATTCATCTTGAACAAAAGGGAAAGCTGACAGTGTTGAACTTTGCCTGAGCCCTTTGCTCTCAGAAAGCAGCAATGGTTGAAAATTCCTTCCTACCCTTTGCATTTTGAGAAAGAACTACCCATCAAGGACCACTCTGCTCCCACATACTCTGAGCGAAGACTCACCTTCATCCTTCCTCAGTGACTTGGAAAAGACTCATCTCCATTCATCCTCATGACTCTCATAAGACCCGGGCTGATTCTCTTGTTTACTTGCCTCTGTAAGACCCAAGAGCCCCTTCCTTTTCTTTGAGATATTCCTCGTTAATGACATGCTCTCTGTGGCAATGGGCTGAATAAAATGATCTCCTTTATTGCCCTGTGCATTTTGTTTTTCACAATGGAAATTTTTGTCGAAATACGTATGTGACCATTCACACCCCATAGCCTGGAGGATGCGGCCTATACAGGGAGGCATGGAGGGAGAAGTTCAGAGGAAGGTGGAAATTCACAGTTCTGCAGATTTCATCAGTGGTTGTTCAGGGCACAGAGTAGTCTTCCATACAGTTCAGACTAATGGAATAATTGCCAGATATCTCAGCTGGGGCTGTGTAAACACCTCCACAAAAACTCTGATCTTCATTAATTTTATCTCTTCCCACAAAACCCAATTATTCATGCCCAGAGAAACACAGGACATGAAAATTTCCTGACTACATGGCTATTTATTTTCTGTAGATGAAACTGAATCTCTTGTCAAACTTAAAAAAAAAAAGTAGTTGTTCACTTTCTGCGGCTTATCGCTAAAAAGATGTCAATCTCAATCTATTATACAGGTCAGTTCCTGTGTTCTCATGTCAAATAGATTTTCTCCCCCTTCTACCTTCTGTATTTTATGAGAACTGGGAGTAAAAGGGGAAAAAAAAGATCAGAAGATAAAAGAATAGTGGAGAAAATGTAAAATTAGAGTAAAATATGTAAATTGGAAAACCAAAGATTTCCCTCCATAATTGAAGATATCATCATAAAGGAGACCTAATCTTCACAATCTACTTTGTCTTCAAATTTAAAATACAGAGAAAATAGATATACCTTTTGACTAATAATACAAAGTCTAAGCTGCTTACATTGCTTGTGCCGTTCAAGTCCTGTTTTCAAAAATGGCATCCAGAACACTCTGTCTTAAGAGAATGACTGTTATTTCTGTAGCTTTTAATAACTGACAACTCCACATTTAAATCTCAGGCTGTACATAAACTGTCAGCATCCAAATTTGCCCAGACAAACAGAATTGGAAAAAACAAAAATAACATGAGGAAAAAATGCGTTATTAACAGCTGTGTGAATAACAGCGACAACATTAACTAATAAAAGGAGACCAGCAATCTCAGTAAGAACCAAAGAAGGAATTCAAGTTGCTGTAAATAGATTTAGAAGGGTTGGCTATGCTTCTACTCTTTTCCAAATTCAGTTTTCTTTCAAAGTTACTGCATCAAGGAGCCTAGAGGAAAACCTTTTATGGCAAACTCTTACGGGAGTAAAGAAAAAGTAACAAGAAAGTGAAAAATTTCTTACCTACCACCATTATGGAGAGAGAGAAAGGAAAAGAAGGCCAGTTATTACTCTCATTTCCCTCATCAACTGCCTGATTTATACATTTATATTTGAAGGGGACAGCAAAATGGCTCCAAGTGCAAAAATGGA
The DNA here is from genome assembly GCF_004348235.1 of Phoca vitulina. Classification (NCBI taxonomy): domain Eukaryota; kingdom Metazoa; phylum Chordata; class Mammalia; order Carnivora; family Phocidae; genus Phoca; species Phoca vitulina. The sequence goes on from NW_022589716.1 coordinate 26,783,075, forward strand.
GTCCCTAAGCCATTGACTGTGCTTAGTCAAAGGTCTTTTGGTTGCTGGTAATAGAAACCCTTCCAAACTTGCTCAAGAAAAACAAGGGATTTTGTTTAAGAGCTTCCAGGGGAATCTCTGGGAACTCAACAGTGGGAAGTACAATCAGGTCTTGTCAAGAAATAATGATTGTGTACCTGAAATTTGCCAGGCATCATTATACTTGTTGAAGGCCAAGCTGAAATAGACCAGCAGAGGCTCTGCTCCCATGAACTTGCATTCCAGGTGGGGAGACAGACAATGAACACGCAACCACATAAATAAGAATGTCAAATACTAATATGAAGAAGATAAAATAAGTATGTATTATACCAAGTAAGATAAAACAAGGGTCTTGGAATTTGAGAAATGAGGGCTTCTTGCAGTTGGGAGAGCTTTCTTGAAGAGGTGACACTGGTCTTGAAATCTAAATGAACTGGAAGAGGCTGGAGCTGTGTGCCCTGCAAAAGCTAAGGGAATGGCTTTGCTCACAGAAGGGACAAGTCAAAAGTCAGAAGACTAGAGCCCACTGTCCAATATACACAGGATGTGAACCACATATGTAATTTTTAAATTTTCTACTTGCCACATCCAAAAAAAAGGCAAAAAGGAACAAACAAAATTAATTTTTACATATTTCATTTAATCTAATGTACCCAATATGTTATCATTTCAACATATAATCAATATAAAAATTATTGATATAGTTTACATCTTTTGTATTAAGTCTTTAAAATCCAGAGTGTATTTTATACTTAAAACACATCTCAATTTTGATGCTAAATTTTCAGTAAAGTAAAATGTGATCCTACCAAAATAATAAAGTTGTTTTTAATGGAAAAATATTTTATACTGTTTCATTTTTAAATTAAAATGTAAATTAATTAAAATTTAATTTGACTTAAAATCAGTTCCTCAGTTGTACTAACTATCTTGAAAGGGTTCAACAGCCACAGTTGGCCTATGGCTAACATTTTGACCAGTATAGAACAAGAGGACAAGAAACCCAGGGAAGTAGAGGTGGATGGGATGAGAAGAAGGAGAACTGGCAACATAAGCCTGGTCAACAATGGTAAGCAATTTGGAATTTTGGCTTTTACTCTAAGTATAATAAACAGCTATTAGAAATATATTAGTTTGCTATTTCTAATGTGACAGATTACCACAAACTCAATGGCTTAAAACAACATAAATGTATTATCTTATAATTTTGATGGTCAAAAATAAAAAATGAGCCTACAGGGCTAAAACCAAGGTGTCAGCAGTGCTGGTTGTTTCCGGAAGGTCCAAGATGGAATCCATTCCTTGCTTCTTTCAGTTTCTAGAGCCTGGTGGCACGGCTTGACTCATGGCCACATCTTTCCAACACTTTTTCTTCTGCGCCTTGCCTTCATCTATCTGACCCTCTGCCTCCCTGTTCTAAGGACCCTTGTGATTGCATTGGGCCCACTCAAATATTCCACAAAAATGCCCCATCTCAGGATCCTTAACTTGAGTACATTTGCAAACTCTCTTTTGCTGTGTGAGGTAATACATTCACAAGTTTGGGGATTAGTATGTGCACATCTTTGAAGAGCCATCATTCAATCTATCACAGACAGTTTAAGAACAAGCGAAGTGACAGGTTCTCATGTAAACTTTTAAAAAAAATCAGACTGGCTGTTAGGTCAAGAATGATCTACTCATAAAGAAGTAAGAAAGTGGGCTAAGAGACTTGTTGACAGAAATCTAGTTGAGAGTGAGCAAACACACTGTGAGAGATATGCTAGTTCTCGTCTATCTAGCACCTCCCTTACTCTTCCTTTGGGGAACTGCTCACCATCGCTACAGTCAGGAGGGCTGGCAGGCCTGCTGCTACCCTAGCAAGAAAAAGAGATACAAGACTCAAGCCTAGCCGGTCATCACTGTCTAGTCACCTGGCCATGGTAGTTAGTCCAGCAATGAGCATGTCACTCAAAATGAACTGTTCAGTACCATACTGTCTTGATGATTACAGCTTTGTAATAGAGCTTGCAGTCCAGACTTGTGATGCCACCAGCTTTGCTTTTCTTTTTCAACATTCCTCTGGCTATTTGGGGTCTTTTCTAGTTCCATACAACTTTTAGGATTATTTGTTCCATTTCTTTGAAAAAAGTGGATGGTATTTTGATAGGGATTGCATTAAATGTGTAGATTGCTCTAGGTAGCATAGACACTTTCACAATATTTGTTCTTCCAATCCTTGAGCATGGAACGTTTTTCCATTTCTTTGTGTCTTCCTCAATTTCTTTCATGAATGCTCTATAGTTGTCTGACTACAGATTCTTTGCCTTTTTGGTTAGATTTATTCCTAGGTATCTTATGGTTTGGGGAGCAATTGTAAATGGGATCAACTCCTTAATTTCTCTTTCTTCTCTCTTGTTGTTGGTGTACAGAAATGCAACTGATTTCTGTGCGTTGATTTTATATCCTGCTACTTTACTAAATTCCTATATGAGTTCTAGCAGTTTTGGGGTGGAGTCTTTTCCACATAAAGTATCATATCATCTGCAAAGAGTGAGAGTTTGACTTCTTCTTTGCCAATTTGGATGCCTTTTATTTCTTTTTGTTGTCTGATTGCTGAGGCTAGGACTTCTAGTACTATGTTGAATAGCAGTGGTGATAGCGGACATCCCTGCCATTTTCCTGACCTTAAGGGAAAAGCTCTCAGTTTTTCCCCATTGAAAATAATATTTGCTGTGAGTTTTTCTTAGATGGCTTTTATGATATTGAGGTATATACCCTCTATCTCTACACTGTGAAGAGTTTTAATCAAGAAAGGATGCTGTACTTTGTCAAATGCTTTATCTGCATCTATTTAGAGTAACATATGGTTCTTGTTCTTTTATTAATGTACTGTATCACATTGATTGATTTGCAGATCAGAATAGAGAGCCCAGAAATAGACCCTCAACTCTATGGTCAACTAATCTTCAACAAAGCAGGAAAGAATGTCCAATGGAAAAAAGACAGTCAGTCTCTTCAACAAATGTTGTTGGGAAAATTGGACAACCACATGCAGAAGACTGAAACTGGACCATTTCCTTACACCATACACAAAAATAGACTCAAAATGGATGAAAGACCTAAATGTAAGACAGGAATCCATCAAAATCCTTGAGGAGAACACAGGAGAACACTCTTCGAACTCAGCTGCAGCAACTTCTTCCTAGAAACAGCACCAAAGGCAAGGAGAGCAAGGGCAAAAATGAACTATTGGGACTTCATCAAGATAAAAAGCTTTTGCACAGGAAGGGAAGAATGAAGGGGGGGAAATCAGAGGGGGAGATGAACCATGAAAGACTATGGACTCTGAGAAACAAACTGGGAGGGTTCTAGAGGGGAGGGGGGTGGGGGGATGGGTTAGCCTGGTGATGGGTATTAAAGAGGGCACGTACTGCATGGAGCACTGGGCGTTATACACAAACAATGAATCATGAAACACTGCATCAAAAACTAATGATAAAATGTATGGTGATTAACATAACATAATAAAAAAAAAAGCTTTTGCACAGCAAAGGAAACAGTCAACAAAACCAAAAGACAACTGACAAAATGGGAGAAGACATTTGAAATGACATATCAGTTAAAGGGCTAGTATCCAAAATTTATAAAGAACTTATCAAACTCAACACCCAAAGAACAAAGAATCCAATTGAGAAATGGGCAGAAGACGTGAACAGACATTTCTCCAAAGAAGACATCCAAATGGCCAACAGACACATGAAAAAGTGCTCAACGGCACTTGGCATCAGGGAAATACAAATCAAAACCTCAATGAGATACCACCTCACACCAGTCAGAATGGCTAAAATTAACAAGTCAGGAAATGACAGATGTTGGGGAGGATGCGGAGAAAGGGGAACCCTCCTACACTGTTGGTGGAAATGCAAGCTGGTACAGCCACTCTGGAAAACAGTATGGAGGTTCCTCAAAAAGTTGAAAATAGAGCTACCCTACGACCCAGCAATTGACTACTGGGTATTTACCCCAAAGGTACAAATGTAGTGATCCGAAGGGGCATGTGCACCCCAATGTTTATAGCAGCAATGTCCACAATAACCAAACTATGGGAAGATCCTAGATGTCCATTGACAGCTGAATGGATAAAGAAGATGTGGTATATATATACAATGGAATATTATGCAGCCATCAAAAAATGAAATCTTGCCATTTGCAATGACGTGTATGGAACTAGAGTATTATGTTAAGTGAAATAAGTCAATAGAGAAAGACAATTATCATACAATCTCACTGATATGTGGAATTTGAGAAACAAGACAGAGGATCATAGGGGAAGGGAGGGAAAAATGAAACAAGATGAACCCAGAGAGGGAGACAAACCATAAGAGACTCTTAATCTCAGGAAACAAAGTGAGGGTTGCTGGAGTGGAGGGGGGTGGGAGGGATGGGGTGGCTGGGTGATGGACATTGGGGAGGATATGTGCTATGTTGAGTGCTGTGAATTGTATAAGACTGATGAATCACAGACCTGTACCCCTGAAACAAATAATACATTATATGTTAATAAATAAATAAATAAAATTAAAAAAAATAAATAAATAAAAATTCCTTTCTTCAGTGATTCCAACCTGGGTGGAGGCAAAGATTGCTCTTTCAATTGCCCAACGAAGACAAGAAATTTCTGAGCTCTAGTTATAAGCCTCCGCTACCAATTCATCAACTTGGTTTAGAAATGACACTTAATATGTTGGCTCATAAATGTCCAAGTTTAATTTTAGGACCAAGGATGGGGATATTAAGCAGTTTGCAAAGAGAAGGAAGAAGTAAGCAGATGACCAGACTGATAATGAAGGTCAGGAATCTTGCAGTTCAATAAAGTACTACTAGGCATAAGATTATTTGCAAGCTATCTCACTGACACTGTGGTTCATTTTTGACTATATTCTATATTAAATAGCAATGTGCCAGAATCTTTTTTTTTATGAAAATTTGCCCAGTTCAGAGAGAGAGTTGATGATGGTTGAATGTTGGTCAAATTGATAGAGATTTTTATGATGTTTGCATCACTACCATCCCTTACTTATTCATTCATCAATTCAACAACTACTTACTGAGTCTCAACTACAATTCACACGGTGTTCTAGGTACTGGAACATAAAGAACAAAAGACAAAATTCTCTACTGTTGGGTAGCTTCCATTCTTGTGGGAAGAGACAGATAATAAACTAAAGAAGTAAAGACTACTAAATGCTGGTAAGTACAATGATGAGCAGTAAACCAGAGGGTTATATTTTCTTCTGTCTGGGAAAAGAGAGGACAGAAGATGGAGATTGTTTAGTTTAGAGATGGTAGTTACAAACTAGCTACAACCTTAGAGTATGTTTTCAGCTGGGTTCCTATCCGGGAGGCCAGGAATCAGAAATACTATGGTGGAAAAGTTTGATGATAGACATCTGGCTATTTGGGGGGCCATGAAAGAATGGTGCTGACTGCCGACCACACAGATAAGGAAGTGTATGTATCCTGTAACTCAAGTAAGTAAAACCATTGGTTCACCACCCAAATTTTGCATACTAAGTAGGTTTCCCATTCTGACCATAAGAAGCAGTGTCAAGGAGAGTTGAAATCTTGAGCAGTTAACTGGGAGGAGAAATGTCACTGCCATTCGCTTGGTTCTTTGACAATTGCTTGGATAAAAAGTACCCTCTATCGTTCATGCTGCCATTCATTTCTGACCCATTAATATTGAACCTCATAAATAACAAAATACAGATCTCACACTTAAAATTTGAGAAAACTTTAAAATATGAATTTGCTGCTATTTGGCTATGAAGTTTAGACAATGACCAGGAATCAAAGTAAGTTGAATCAAAATGTTAATGTTTTTCTGTATTCCAAATTGATTTTTATAAACATACACACTCATATTTTCAAGCAGTGGTTTTGGCATTGTCTTTTCCATTAATGCGAGTGAAGATAAGGGTTTAAAAACAGAGCTTAAATGAAATGTTTTTGTCATGGAATTTAGTCCAACATATAATAAATACGCTTTTGAGCACCAGGATATGAGGCAACATAGTGTGGTCTGTACTTCCTCAAAGCTCCAGACCCACATATCTACTTGCCCCTTGCCCCTTAGATGTCTCAAGGTAGTTCAAACCTGACCTAAATAACCAATAACTGATGGTATTCCCTCAACACCACCATCCCTCTCCACTCTCCAAACCAGGGCCTCGTCAACCCTGCAGAAAATTTGCTCTCTTTCACCTGCCAGACCCAACCTGTATACCAGTGTTATCAGTTGAACCTCCAATATCAGAAGTTGGCAAACTAGTTTTGTAAATGGCCAGATAGTAAATACCCTAGGCTTTGCAGGCTTCACGGTCTCTATCAAAAATACTCAATTCTGCCTTTGTAGGTGAAAGTAGTAATCAGCATACAAGTGGGTATGGCTATGTTCCAATAAAACCTCATTTACAAAAACAGGTGGGCCAGATTTGGCCTTTGGGCCGTGTTTGCCGATCTCTGTTCTAGATCGTTCATCACCCCTCTCCACCTTTGTTTTACACCCTGATTCATGCTACCACTGCCACTTGCAGGATCCTGGGGGTGCACCTCCCACTGCTTCCTACAGAATGTGTCCCACCCCACTCTCTGAAGACCTGCTCTCAGTCCCCCAGGTTTGCTGTGTTCCCTTCTGGGTCTCTCCTGAGCCTTTGTTCATGACATTTCCTCTGTCAGGTAGTATCCCCGTAGGCCACAACGTCATGAGGACGTGACCTGTATGTGTTTTTGCTCCTCAGAGTATTAGTGTCATGCCCGGCATACACTAGGTTATACTAAGAGGAAGAATTGTCTCCTATCCCCACCTCACAAAGATGGCCACATCCTAACCCTCGAAACCTGTGAATACATTACCTTGCCCGGCAAAGAGACCTTGCAGGTGTGGTTAAGGCTCTTGAAGATTATCCAGGTGGGCACAGGCGTCCTTATAAAGAGAGAGGCTGGAGCGTCAGAGGCCAAGATATGCCAGGCAAAGCTAAGGCTGCTGCTTTGTGGGTTCAAGGGCCAAGCAATACAGGCAGCCTCTGGAAATTGGGGGAAGGCAGAGAAACGGATTCCTTGGTGGGGCGTCCAGAAGGAATGCAGCCCTGCCATCACCTTGGTTTAAGCCACGCGGGACTGATTTTGGAATTCTGATCTCCAAAACTGTAAGCTTATGAATTTGTGTTTTTTTATGCCCCTAAGTTTCTGGGAGCTTCTTATAGCAGCAAAAGGAAACTAATAAGGTATGCTCGTGAAATATTTAGGGGATGAGTAAGCAATGAGTGAGTGAGTGATAGTAAGGAATCATTAGTAAACAAGAGAGACCCAGAAATCCTCATTTCATAGTCTGATTGATGTACACATAAACAAGTAATTACCAATATGCTGAGATAACAAAAAAAAATTTCCATCTCTTGCCTTCTTGATTCTTTTGCAGCTGGTAGTGTGTTCAGATGGCCTCTGACATTGTGTGCACGCTTAGTGGGAATGACCAGTATGGCCTTGTTGGTGGAGAAGAGCAGCCTCTAGGCCTTGGGTTTACTATCCATGAAAAACAGAGAGCTAAGTCGTCTTTGATTTATCCTTTAATAGCTGAAACAACTTGAATTATTTTATCAAGAACACTTGGGCGAGACTTTGCCCCCTAGGGGACGGCTTCAGGCTGACTTGCCTTCTGCAGGCCTGGGTTTAGGCATCTCAGAGAGCTTGAGTCTCAAACAGACCTTCCTCGTGAGCAGATGGGAGGGGCAACCAACCAGGTTTCTTCAGATTTGCTAGAACTAACCTGTGTGCCAACACAGCGGCCTGGCCCGCTTTCTACACGTGCGCGATTGCTCTGAGCCTTTGTCATTCTCCTGAGTGGAGCTGACACGGTTTTGGCATCAGCTTCACAACTTCACTTTGTGCCATTAGGCAGCACCAAATCATTGTCTCAGAATCACTGTGACAATCGGGAGTCACATTCAAGTGACAAGGAAATTATTGCTGGAATAAAAAAAAAAAAGTTGAGGGACGTGATTATTGTGTGTTCTCATTATCTGGCTTTCAAACTTAAATATTTTGGCCATTAGGAATCATTTATTTTTCAAAACAAAATGAGGAACATAGACTACATTCAAAGGGGGGTTTCTTAGAAACCAGATTTTTTTTTTTTACCTTTTAATGAGACACTTAGCAAAGATGGGTAGACACTGTCAGCCTTTCAAGACTGCTCTGTCAGAGGTTGAGGAAAAGTTAGTATTGAGGAGAAGGGGGCATTTCAGAGTCAAGAAAGGGTTACTTTTCCAGAACCACCTGGCCATACTGTATTCCGATATCTGTTGATCTCCAAACACTCATAACACCCTAAACTCCTTAAAGGTCAACCTGATTTACCTCTTACTGATTTACTCTTAGAGCCCCAGTGCCTATATTTCTGTGTTTGTGTGTCTGGACCATCTGAATATTGCTTCAGACCCTCTTGGCCTTCAGGTCTGGCTATTCCTTTGCTCGGAAGGGATGGCTTGACCTTCGTTTCTCAAACATGTGCAGACTGACCCTGGCAGTACTTGCAGCTATGGTAGAAATGGCTTCTTGTATTCTCAATTCGAACCTGGTTTTTCATATTAAAACAAACACAGCTACAATACTAAGTAGAATCGGAAATACAAAAAATAAGAAAAGTAAAAATATATTTAGACCGTCAATACATCGCTTTGAGTTTTTTATGTCTGGCTTTTACCTAGAAACCTCCAATCTCTCCTGTGCATTTATGGATACCACAGTGGAAATAGGTTGAGAAACACTGGTAACTCTTTGACTCAGTGTAATGTAATTATCTATGGGCTTCCTATCTGTGAAACCCTGAAAAATGTAAACTCTCTACTCTCCATTCTTTATTCTACAAAATGGATGTAACGATAGTACCTACCATAGTTTTAAGAGTGATACTTCATACGCAGGAAACGTTTCATAAAGGTTGGCTGTTGCGGTTGTTAATGTTGTTTTGTTGTTGCTGTTTTGTTAGAGCCTTTGTGACCATTTCAGGAATGTAGGGCAGTAACCACGCTATAAAATAGAATTGTTCTTAAAATACAGTCCCTGTTCTTTCCGTCTCCCAGTTAGCAACATCTTGATTTGAGCCATTACACCTGCTATTCCGATGGTTCCAAGGCTCTCCCGTCTACCATTGGTCTTCCCTCAAGGAGAGTCAAGGATGACTCCAGTGTGTCCATGCCAGGTTCCAAGCAACTCGGCCTTTCTATTCTCTATTGCTTCGCCCTCTGCCTTGGCCACCTTGTGCTAACACAGGAAGCCAGTGTATGAACAAGAAGCTGCAAATCAAATCTTTCATCCGTCACGATGGTATCTGTAATTGAACTTTAAGACTGGTTTCTCCAGACAAACAAGGAATGGAGCTTGTGAAGCATGAACAGGGAAATACTTAAAACCAATGAGAGTGTGATTTGGAAACATTAGCATCAATCTTTGCTGTTAGCTACTCAGTGTCTTGTATCACCATTGCATGAATGGTATTTACTATAAACAAACCATTGTTTCCCCAGACCTAACATGCTATAGGAATATTTAAAAAGGACGTTGCTTTCCCAGAGCACCAAGGCATGCCAGGAAGTCGAGGAAATCCTGATGTCCCTAACCCTTTATTTTAGTTGCTTGTTCTATTTCAGGTAAAACCCACATCTCCAGAAAATAAAGAATAGGGAGGCCCTGGAAGGCTTGCATAATTTGAAACACATAATTTAGACAAAATATCCCATAACAAGTGCAATGCACATTACTTTCCAAGTATGACTTTATTGGTATTTTACTATGACACATTTTTTTAACTATAAGAATGGAGATTTGCATTAAAAGACTATCATGCTATAGATGTTCAAGTTGTGATCATTTTGTTCTCTAAGATGAGCACACCCTGAGGCATGGAGCTTGAAGTAGGGCATGAGAGTGGGATGACAAAAAAAGGCCTACAGGATAAAACCATGGCCATTTTCAGCACTATCTACACCTGCTTTCCCACTACGATGGCAGAACAGGGTACTTGCAACAGAGACCGTATGACCTGCAAAGCCTAAAATACTTCCTATCTAATGGGGAAAAGTTTGTCCACCTTTTATGTAGAGGTTACATGCCAGTGATCAGGTTTGACTTCTAAAGCTAGCATAGACTGTATAATTTTGCTCAGCTAACTTTGGAGCTGTAGACTTCCGTTTGCTCACCTGTAAAATGGGGCTGATGATTGTAGTTGGTACCTGCGACAAAATGTGGTAATAAGATAAAAACAAGTCAGCGTATGTCAGGTCATAGCCAGAGGACTTAACGCATAGAATGAATAAAACGTTAGGTCTAGGGTCCGGTATAGTGCCTAATAGAAAACTAGAGTGAGGGAACTCCTTGGAGGATTTGGAAATAAGACCTCACTCTGTGAGGTTAAAAGGCAAGATAAACACAGAGTAGATCTGGGCAAAAGTATGGCAGATCTCCTGAAGACTCAACTGGCACTCAGCCAGTGAGGCTTACACAAATCAACATATTTGAAGGAGGAATGTGTCAGTTAGGAAATAGAGGGTTTGGATTGGTGTTGATCTGAAATCAAAGCCAAGAAAAAATGAGCATCTGGACATTAAGCACGGACATTGCCCATCCCAGCTTTGCCTATGGAGGAGAGGGAGCCTCCCTATAACGGAGATTCTTCTTGAGCCAAAGTAAAGCTATTCCCAGCATGGAGTGAGATGCACTGTGTTTTCTTAGTCTGATACCATTAAATATGTGAATATTTGCTCACCAAGCAAGCTTCTTATTCTGATGTGGCTTCTCAGGTTCTACCAGAAACTGATAGTCTTACCCTAAGTACTGGAGTCCATGGATAGTATTTGGGGACCCGTGAACCCCTTTAAATTGTATAAACTCTCAATAGTTAGCATACGTTTTTCTGGAGAGTGTATCCAAAGCTGTTCTCTGGGTCTCAAAAATTGTGATAATAAAAAATTAAGAACCTGCTGAGCCTGTAAAATGTGGGCCCCATGTGAATTATGTCTCCTGTAAACTAAAATTTTTTAGCTTTATTAATGAGCTTTGTTGACATAGATTGTGCAGTGTACAGCCTGCACAACCACACATGGTTGCCCTACTTGATAAACATGGCTACTGCCTGGCAAGAGAGAGGGGCAGGGGGAAGAAAGATCCTTGGGTTAGCCCTTAGACCTTGATAAATTTCCTTAAGATCATCTAAGACTCAACTGCCTTGTCTAAGGACCAGCAGGCCTCTCCTAGAAATTCTTATACTATCACTAGCTGGAAGTGCAGCATTATGTTTGTTTGAATATCCTTTAATAAGTAAGTTCTTCATTTAAAGAAAAAGTTGACTTGATTAACAATCTAAGGCACATTTAGTAAATTGGACTTGATTTTAAGTTTTTAAGGAGTTCCAACCAATTTTATACTTGAACCTGACAAAGGACCAAAAAGAGATGGGAGGGGGGCAGGTTTCTCTGTAAGAGCCCTGGCAAGAAACAGAAATGTTTCTTTTATCTCAAGGAATAATAAACAATGGCTAGAAAGGTATGGCTAATGAAGTGAGAGGTTTACAGGTTCAGCTGAGTACATCCACACCGGTGAGGTTGGCCGGAACCTGACCGACAGGTTGTTTATGAATGCACGTAGATTCTGCAAAGCACACACAAAAGAAGCCAAACAGCTGTAACCTGTTCTTTATGAGACCATTGGTTTTTCTGAGTGGAGGTAAATACCAGCGCATTGCATGAGGTCATTGGGATACACTTTATACTGAGTATCTCATGGGAAGATCTTTGGACATCTCCAGGATAGGGAGGACCCTGGAGCCTTTGTGTACGGTTTATCAGAGAAAGTGGCAGGAAAATGGGCTGAATTTTCTCAAGCTGGTTTTCTAATATCAAATGAGAATTTTATTTTAATCCCCTGGACATGTGAGGTGAATGTTCCTTTATTCTGTCTTAAACAGTCTTTGGCTAGGCCTTCTCAGGGCTCAGCTCCTGACCAGCTGGGCTCCTCATTATGCTTCAAACAGCACGAACACTCTAGAAAGCTACAAAGCCTGATTGGTTCATTTTGGACCCATGGGGTAATTTCTCTTCTGCATGGTGGGGTCACACAGAGTAGCTGCAGGATGCCCTGTCCTCTTTGTGTCAGGTGGTTCTGGGAAGTGGAATCAGAAATGACTTAAGTTCACACCTAGCTTTGCTGATTCCTACCTAGGTCCCCAGGTATGTCACTGATGCTTACTGAGTAGAGTTGGGGAATGTCCTTCTCTCAGGGACATGTGTCCTGCTGAGATGGAAGGAGTGGTTCTCAGTACTCGGTCACAATACAGTCAGTACTTGTATCTTCTGTTGTCAGTGATCATCACTATCACTTAGTCCTCTTATTCCAGCTCAACAGCCCCCTTTCCCTCTAAACAGCTTCTAAATTACTAAGTGTAAGCTTGCTTTAGCAAGCAAAGGAAGAAATTACAGGATCATGAGCCTTCAAACACTCAGATCAGTCCTATACATTGAAGCTATCCTGCCTCAAAGATGAATTTTACAGGTTTCCAGGGGCAAGAAAGAAGCTGGAAGCCACCTCGGGGTCCTAGTATTCCAGTCTTGGTTTTGCATCCCTTCTACACTAGCTGGTGGTTAGTGTGCAGAAAAGATGTTCCAGAGTTCAGCTTAGGATGATGATCTCTTCTTGAAAAGTCAAAATATGCCAAACTGAATGGTTTGCTTGAGGATGTATCCTGTTAATAAGAATTTCAGGTAGGTTTCAGCTGGTCAGGACCCGTGGCCTTGAATGTTAATGCTAAAAGACTACTACCTAGATATCTGGCCCTCTGTTGTAACAGTCTAAATTGGGTCTCTTACCCTCCTTTGGTAACCTGAAGCTCAAAGGTGTTGAGCAAGGGGATGAAAGTCCTATAGCTACAAAGCGTGGCAGTATTTGTTAAAGCACTGTTGCATATGGTCAGTCCCTATTGATATTCCCTGCTTCTGCTGCTGTTACCATTATTATGGAGGGGTAAAGCTCCATTTGCACTCAGGTACCTTCCAGAACCTGTGGTCCTAACCTCTATCCACAGAGTGCTTCCCAAAAAATGTTTTAGTTCGGAGAATTGCCTATATTTGTCACCCCAATCAGGAGAAGCTATAGAGCTAATAGCCATTAAGACCCCAGATGCTCCCGGTGAGTGATCACAGTAAATAAACAAATGAATGATCATCTACTGCTTCTAAAGGTGCCCTGTTGAGAGGGAGGCTTGAGGCCAGAGTGGTCACTGCTCTGACTGGCGGGTCCAATGTGGGGGAAGGAGGCCCAGCAGTATGGGAGGGCTGAGCCCCCACTGCAGGGTGGGGGGACAGGAGCAGTTCAGGTCTTAAATGGAGAGTGCCTAGAGGTGCTTCCACCTCTCCGACATTCCCCTCCTCCCAAAGAAGCAATAATTATGCAGGTCCAGCAGCAATTGAGCTGTAGTCAGAAGGATCATTGGCAATGCCTTGACCCCTTCCCTACCCACTCCTTGAAGAAGTACTGGGAGAGAGAGGGATGGGCATCTGGAGGAGTGTGGGTCTGACTGCACCTGTTCTGTCTACTCCACAGGCCTGCTCTTGAATCCTCATGGTCACTTCACAGAGGAGCATAGAAAATATTTCCTCAGCTCTACTCCCTAGTCCCAAGATGGAAAAGCCTTCCCTGCACACACGTCTAGTTGACTCTATAGCTTGAAGGATTTTTCTGACCTATAGTTAAAAAGGCAGAAACATTTTCTGACCTGTAGTTAAAAGTCAGAAAGTAATTTTCATCACAAATCTTATCACAAAGCACAGATCCAAAAATACTGTTGAATGCTAGCAAAGAGTTGACCACATTGACTTACTACATGTAGCCAAAATCTCAGCCAGCATCAAGATTAGAAAAAGCTCAATTCTGGCTGTAACAAATAATCCACAAAGGTCCATATTTAGTATACTGTCTCAGGCAGAGTACTTTTCTTGCAAAAATGGAAAAATGGACTGTAGCTAACAAAAGCAGGGAAAACCATTTGTTAGGAGGAGTAACCATGAAATGCTCTCAACTGCAAGGAAAGGAATCCTAGACTATTAATGCCTTAAACAAGTGAGGGTTCAATTTTTATTGAACAGCAACAAGACTGAAAGGAGATAGTCATTGGAATTGGTTTGATGGCTGGACAGTGTAAGGACTGGGTGCCTGTGAGTCTCTTGGCTTTTCTCTGATAATCACAAAATGGCTGCCAGCAGACAAAATTTCATCTAAACCTTCAAAGCAGGAGGAAGAAGGGTATCAGCTATGCCTGTTACTTACATTAAGAAAGTAGATTCTGCTTGAGTCTCACTGCCCAAAATTGTATTACTTGGATCCCTGTTCCCTAGCTATAAGGAAGGCTGGGAAAGTGAATATTTTTACCCTCTAAAGGGAAGCAGGCATGTGAGGGGGTGTTGGAAATCAGTAGTGGGTTAGCCCAGGATTTCTCAACCTTACAAACAGACATTTTTGAACCAGGTAATTCTTTGTTTTGAGGGCAGTCCTGTGCATTGAAGGATGTTTAGTAGCATCCCTGGCCTTTACCCACTGTACTGGCAGCCCCCTTCCAACTCCCCCAGTTGTAACAACCGAAAATGTCTCCAGACATTGCTGAATATCCCCTGGCAGGGCAAAAATCACTCTTGGTTGAGAATCACTGGCTTAGTGTACTCACAGCATCTGCCACAGATTATAGGGGTACTCCTAGAATCAAAGACAAAGTGAAAGAACCAGAGTAGTGCTTGGGTTCTAGGGAACAGGACCCAGGAAACCATCTCTACCAGACAGTTAGTTCCCTTGGGATGAATGCACTCTAATCACTTTGAGTGTTCAAGACCTAAATCCCAAGGGAAGAGAGAAAGTTAGGCCCAGGGTAATAATCTTATCCTCAGTGAAGGAAGAACAGGGCACTTTGATGAACAGTCCCACCAAGACTGTAGCCAGTGCAGAAGGGTTAGATTCCCATAGCTGTTACCCAAAGGTGATTGGGAGCCGGGGGGGGGGGGGGGGGGGTGGAGTGGGAATGAATGGTAGTCAGAATATGTACACACACACAGAGGCACGTGTTGAAATGACTTAGGACAACTGATCCTATTTCTGACTAGTAGAGTTCCTTGTATTAGTTTGAGGGGAAAAAAACACTCTGAAGAACAGTTTTGAGGAACCATCCAGAGTGCTGTTTGACTTGAGGCAAATCACCTTACCTCTTTGAGTCTCTCGCTATTGATGTATAAAATAAGGGTTTTAGTCAAGGACTCTCAAGGACCCCTTCAAGTTCTCACACTTAGCATGGTGGCTTCTAGAAAGTGACTCCAGCTTCCTCCTTCCCCTCCTCCACATGGCCCAGTTCATTTCCTCTCCCAAAGCCACACCTCCATTACCTAGATTGGGGCTGTCATGAGAAGGAGGGCCAGAGGCTTCAGCAGGAGCTTGGTCCAGGATGCACATTTGCAGCTTGAGATGTAGCCTTAACCCACCCCGACGAAGGCTGTTCATTAGGTTTTCATTTTTTGTTTGTTTGTTTGGTCTTGTCTGGAACTTAGTGAATGCATCAAACTCCCAAAATGAATCCCAGCTCATCTCTTGGGCTTCGGAGGCCCTTGTAGGATTCTAACTAGAGAAAGCAACCTTCTTCTGTGTGGTTGGCACCTGCCGGCAGATTCTCAGATCAGGGTGACAGATTTTATAATAGAAAAGCCCATCGTGGTCCTGTACTGTAGTTACAGTGCTACCTTGTTGACTTACTTAGTTCAGTGGTAAAGAAGAGAGGAATTGGAGCAAGGGGTGGAGGGAAATGGGGATTAAAAACGTAAATATGTGATTACTTTTAATGACCTTATTACTCAACATCAAATCTGTTTGTATTGACAAATAAGTATGCAAATGTTTATATCAACACTCACTTCAGTAAAATAGTAAATGGTTGAAGTTAATATTAGTGCAGCATTGAAATCTTGAGTGATTTTGATTACATAGCAATAAGCTACTGATGAGTATCATTATGTACCAATCATACAAAAATGAGCCACCGAAGGCCATATTTCCAAAATTGGGTTGAGCAAGTACATCCACAAAAACAGAGACATACACTAAGTGCCAGAGACTTTCTCTGTCTTCCTTTCAAAGCATAGCTTGAAGATATAAAATGGGAAATAACATGTGCAAGAATGCAATTAGACATGGAGTTACACAATCAGTGTGCCGGGGAGACGTATATGCAGGTGTCTTAGACTCCGGAGTCAAGACCTACCCTTCATGTACCACCCCACCTCTATTCTCTTCATTTCCCTCCCACCAAAGACAATTTGTAGCTTACAGACAAGATACCTTGAAAAGACCAGAATCTTCATAAGGAAGCAGGCATGGTGTGCACAACTGGCCCATTGTGTGGCACATAGCTGGGCTTAATGTTCCTGCAGGAACCCAGTGTGTGGGCTCAATTCTTCAGTTCTGTTACTTCTCAGGCTCTGTATTTTCTGAACATACTTTACCGTGCAAGTATTCATAAGATAAAAACCAACAAGAAAAGGGAGTTGAAAGATGTCAGAAGTCTGAAATGGACACCCAGATCAAGTCGTTTATTGGAGAATATTTACAGCCGAGCTTTTCTTAGGCTTGAGAAAGTTGGTTCTTGAACCTTCATTGCCACATGTTTTAAATTTTCAGTCAAGTCCAGGAAGAGTAGAAATCCTTTGTATTAGTAAAGTGCTGAGTTTTTCATGGAGAAATGAGTCATAAATAGGTCTTTATTCTATAACCATGAACATGTGATCAGGCATTGTTGAGCCAAAGATCAAGTGTTTATTGAGCACTTACTATGAAGAAGGTATTCATGAAAGTAGTTGTGATTAAGCACGGCTTCTCAAGAGGGTCCATTTGAGTTGGCAGGGAGTAGGTCTCTTTGTACAGGTAAATATTAAATTAGGTCCTAGAAGCTAACAGTCCGATTGATGAGATAAATCAAGAGGGCTGCTATGACCAGCATGCTGGCTAAAAGATGAGCTTGACCTTGGACTTGGACTAACAGGATAGTGATGGGCGGTGGAGAAAGGGCAGTTTTGACTGTAGAGAGAAGCACAGAGGAGGAATGGAAACACTGTCCCTTAGAATAGTGAGGACAGGAGTGGCAGCCCGGGGACGTATAGGCAATAAAGGGGGGTGGAATCTTACTATAGAGGTTCTGACCTACCGCCAAAGACATTATGGATAAGCATGCAGCCACTGGGAGCTATCTTGTCATTTTTTTCATTTTGAAACCATCTCCAACTTAGAACAAAAGTACAAGAACATTAAAAAGATGAAGTTGCTGGCATGGCTGGCCCTGTCACCCCCAGTACTTGAAATAGCATTTCCCACAAATAAGAATATTCTTCGACATCACTACTGTACTAATGTCAAAATCAAGAAATTAACATGGTGCATCACCACCATCGATTCAATTTTCAGACCCCATTCTGGTTTTGCCATTTGGCCCATTTTAGAGCAAAATGATCCAGTTCGGGGGCTGGATCAGTTGGTTGGGCGTCAAACTTTTGATTTTTGGTTTGGGTCATGATCTTGGCGTCATGGGATCAAGCCCCCACAGCTCAGCATGGAGCCTGCTTAGGAGGCTCTCTCTCTCTCTCTCTCCAGAAAAAAAAAAAGTCTGGTTCAAAATCACATGTTGCATATGTTTTGTTGTTTCTTTCGTCTTCTTAGGCTTGCAGCTATTTCTTTGACTTTCGTGACTTGGATTCTTTAGAAGATTACAGGCCAGTTGTTGGGTAGAATGTGCCTCTGTTTGGGTTTGTCTAATGACCTTTCATAATTAGATTGAGGTAACTCCACTTTGGCTAGAAAAATCACAGGAGCGATGCTGTGTTCTACTTACGGCTCCCTTTCCCAGGCCTTGGAATTCCCTGTGTCCCATTCCTGGTGATAATAACTCTGATCACTAGATTAAAAATTGTCTGCCAGGCTTTTCGACTGTGAAGTTACCTTCTTTCCTTTCACTGGGAGTTTTGAAGTAGAAGAAGATAGAATTCAAAGTAGTGTTTAGGGAAAATTGGACATAATGTTGCATCGGGTAAACTAATTAGAGAAGGGATTTGGGCCCTGGGGGTGGCAGCCAAAATCAAGCAAGTTCCTTGTAACATGTGAGCTCTCGTTGCCTTTTGGAGAGGAGGAAATACATTGTCCTACTCTTCTGACCTTGAACTCCAGTTCAGAAGGCTTGCCAACAATGCTCACTGGACATCCTGAGTTTCTCAACAGCAAACCATGTGGCCAAGATGTCAGAGGACCTGCTAAGTATAGAAAATTAAAGAAGATAGAGTCTCATTTATCAGCCGAACCTGTGTCTTTTCTAGATGTGGACTGGGGGACAGCGAACAAAGGGTGGGCATTGGAGCTAGATAATAATGTGATGGGGGACCTCATTTACTTAAATGCCAGGCTTTTGTTTTCTGGTGCCAAATGCAAACTGAGGGCAAGATCTGAACTGCATGGCATACTAGGCCTAATTTTTGGAGGATATTTATGATAGGGAAAGAGACTATTGGCAGGGGAAGAGTGCACTTTGCTTAAGTGCACAGATAACGAATGGAGAATCTGAAACCTGAGTGCAAATCCTTCTGGTCTTGCATCCCAGTAAACGACAGTCTCCCAAGGACAGTGCATACATGTATTTATATTGAAAGGACTGAAAAAAATTAGGATAAAAGCCCCTACTTCAAATGCAGGTTCTACCACACACTGTCTTGGAGCACGTTCACTAACTTAAGTGAGCCCCAGTTTCCACATGTGAAATAGGGCAATTAGGACATCCCTCAATGGGATTTTATGAGAATTAAATATGCTAATGTATTAAAATTGTCATGCAAAACTCTGGGCACCAGGTTGGTGGTGAAAATTTTAGGTGTGGTTTATTGTATATTCCCAGACACTTAACACATGATTCTGCAAATCAGAGACTCCAAGGGATATCCACACAATGTTTGAAAAATGAGCTATTAAGCTAAGAAAAAAACATGACGTCAACTTACATGCATATTGCTAAATGAAAGATGCCAATTTGAAAAGGCTACATGTTCTAGGATTTCAACTCTATCATTTTCTGGAAAAGGTAAAACTATGGAGCTAGTAAAACGATCAGCCATCAGGGAGTAGAGCGAGGGGGATGAATAAGGGGAACACGGGGGATTTTTCGGGCACTGAAACTATTGCGTATGATCATGTAATGGCAGATATGTCACTAGTTATTTGTGGAAACCTACAGAATGTACAACACCAAGCATAAAACCTAACATAAAACATGGACTTTAGTTAATAAAAATGTATTCATCTTGGTTCATCGCTTGTAACAAACCTACCATCCCAAGGCAAGATGTGGAACCTGGAGATGGAGGGGCATATGGGAGGATGGGAGACCACGTATGACCACTCTCTTCATTTTCTGCTCAATTTTTTTTTATAAACCTAAAACTGCTTTAAACCTAAAGCCTATTAATAATGTGTTAAAAAGCTCTCAAGTGCTGATGAGTGACTGAGTAGATGTGTGCTTTTCAATAAACCAGTGACAGGGTTTTATCATTCCTGGATGCTCCCTAAACTTCAAAGGTCCTATACAGCTCTCTGTCTGATATGGGGTCTTCCAAATCTCCACTGTTCCCTATCCTATCCCTGCTTACCTTTGACTCAGGACTGGCATGAACCCATTCTTTATCTTTGAGAAAATTAGAAAAAGCTACCTCCACCAGGTGGTCCAGCCCATGGAAACTGAGCTTTGCAGCAGAGCCTAGTCAACACTTAACCTCTTGCTTCCTTGCTGGGGGTTCCCTGCTGTTAGAGGGAGACACAAACCTTCGTGGGGGCTCTGTTGTTTTGGGTCATGGCTTCACTGACAGAGCATAGGCCCCCGTGCTGCCCTCTGCTGGCCACGTGCTCTGACCTGGGGCTTTTCCTACCAGTGCCCTTAGCACACATTGAGGGTGTAACCTGCCCTTCCTGGATTTTTTGTCACCAGCTATGGGAACCCAAATGTTCTGCTAGTGGCCAGGAACGTAATCTCCTTTAGCGGGCCCATCGATCTAACTAGAAGATAGCAAATCTGGGAGTCTCTCCTGCCAGGCTTACCTCCCCCCTTGACCTCTCTTTACCAGTAGAATCACTGTGGAATAGATCAGGTACCTTTGAGAGCCGGTAGCACCCCGGCATTCCCACTACTCCACTACCTGGAAGCAGAGCCTCCATTAGGTATATTATGGGCTGGCAGAGCAGGGCAAGGTCTGGTCAAGGGTGTCTGACAAGTTAAAATGTAGTGTCCAAGAACAAGTGGCAAATCCAGTGGCCCTATTCACCAGGATAGATCGAGGGACCATACAACCTGGTAAATTACAGGAGTTGGGAGCAGAAATATGCTATGTCAAGTCCTAGCCTTCCCTCTTACGAGCTTTGTGACTAAGTTTCCAACAATTAAACTCCTTAAGCCTCAAGATATTCACCTCAAAGAGAACATAATTGTCGCTGGATTGTTATCATTTTAGATATGATAATAGAAATAGCTAACATTTACTAAGAGCTCACTCACCACCAAACACTGGGCTTGACATTTTGTATGCATGATTTTGTTAGCTGCTTGGAACTCCAAGATAATGGGCCTGGTAGAAAGGAGATAAATCATAAACAACAATATTGTCAAGTATGTTGCATCAGAACCAACAAGGATTGACCTCCAAAACAGACCTTTCCTACAGTTCAGTTTAATATTAAAAGGGCCAAAGGATTCCCAGAGATTTAGGCAGGTAAGAAGCAGGTTAAAATGAACGGAGTAAAGGTGCAGACGGGCCCTCAGGAATAAGAGTTAGAATGGCAGAGAACAAGGCTGTACCTCAAAGTTCCTGGAGTTGTAGCACTAAATGGCAAACTGAGGTAGAAGCACTGGTTCATGGCAGAAGGAATTGATCAGGCACATGGGAAAATCTCTAGATCAGTGATTGTCAAACTGGATCTTGTCGCTGAGCCATATAAAGAGCCTTCTAAAACACAGATTGCCAGATCCTATCCCCAGAGTTGGATTCAGTAGGATCTGGGTGGGGCCTGAGGATGTGCATTTCTAACAAGTTCCTAGGTGATGTTGATGTTACTGGTCTAGGAACCACGCTTGGAGAGCTATTGCTTTAGAACAAATACGGTAAACTGGGGCTCTGAAACCAAATTCAACTTCCATTGTTTTACTTTTTTCCATGCAGGGATTTACATTTTTTTAAATTATTTTTCTATACTTAAATCAGGAGAGTTCACACAAAATTCAGATTTCCACCTTCAAAAATTGAGAAAGTCTTAAAACTCCTATTCCTGCATCAAACCCGCTTGCTGGAATAAGTAAATGTTGCCCCCAGTTAGGTGAGGTCTATCCTGTACAACTCTTGCAGGGGCAGACAAAATTTGCACCCTGAATCTGAGCATTTTTAAAGCTAACTGTCCATGCACAGTGAACATCAGTGTTTTAATTCACTACTCTTTACTTTTATAAAAGCTTTGAATTATTTTATTAGCCAGATTTTAGCAACTGAGGCTAGGCCAGAGGAGGAAATGCCAATTGGGCTAGAATGTTTTATTTAAATTGGTACTAATCTGAGAGTCCATACTGAGAATCTATTAAATGCTAATTTCCTTGCACAAATGTCCCATTTCTACTACAGAAAAAACAAACCAATTAATTGTCCTGGAAATCCACCTGATGATGTATTTTTTTTAAAAGAACTATTAAATCTAATCTCAATCTAATAAATTCTGGCACAATTGTTAAGTGTATTGAAGTTTATGGATTAAAATAATAGCTGCATACAGTCAGGGAAGAATACTTAGGAGCACTTATCAAGCCATGTGACAAACTTTAAAGTGACCCCAGTGATCCCACTTGCTTGCCATGAAGTTGGAGATTTTTTTCCCCTGGCCATGCTAGTGGAAGTGATGATGCCAGAGCTGAGTGGGGAAAAAAAATGCAGTTCATATCCAGGGGGATCCAAGGCATCCCTACGATAGAGCCTTCCCATAGTCAAATTCTTTTTTTTTTTTTTTTTTTTTTAAGATTTTATTTATTTATTTGACAGATAGAGCACAGGCAGGGGGAGCGGTAGAGGGAGAAGCAGGCTCCCTGCTGAGCAGGGAGCCCGATGCAAGGCTCGATCCCAGGACCCTGAGATCACGACCTGAGCCAAAGGCAGCCACTTAACCAACTGAGCCCCCCAGGCTCCCCTGTCACCTGAATTTCTGCCCAGTGTTCTTATTGTCCAGTAATCCTGTGTTGAAAAAATTAATCAGTTCAAGGGTACCTGGTGATTTTCAAGTCAGAGGACCCCTTTCAAAATGAATATCAAAATATTTCATAAACCTACACGTGAGAGTAGCTATCTATTAATGTTTATTTTTTAAAAATCTCTGATAAGGGGATGCCTGGGTGGCTCAGTCTGTTAAGCGGCTGCCTTCGGCTCAGGTCATGATCCCAGGGTCCTAGGATCGAGTCCCACATCAGGCTTCTTGCTCGGCGGGGAGCCTGCTTCTCCCTCTGCCTGCCTCTCCCCCTTGCTTGTGTTCTGTCTCTCTCTCTGACAAATAAATAAAATTTTTTAAAAATCTTAAAAAAAAATAAAAATCTCTGATAAGGAACATTTCTAAATGAATGTGGGTATCAATAATCAGATCATCTATACAATTTGGAAAACACTCCTATGTACGAGAGAATGTTCTGCTGTATTATCAATGCCTGCATACATGGATCCACACAGCCCTGTAACTTCACAGCCCACAGACTGGGAAATACTGGTCTGCAGAAATAATGATGAATTACTTACTGTCCTAGGATTTCTTTCTTCCCTGTGCAAGAGAGCTAGAGCGATTGAAGGTGATCTATTCCAAAAAGGTTCATGTCCAATTTTCAAACCTCACTCACACCCCATAGCAGTGGTTCTCAAACTTTGGTGGGAATCCCCTGAAAACTTTGTAAAAATACAAATACACTGAGCTTGGCCCTCAAGGTCCTTCTCAGCTTCCCAGGTGGTCCTGACAGAGATCTGGGTCTGAGAACCACTGCTGCAGTGTAGGATTCCTCACCCTTGACCCTCTTGACATTTGGGGCCAGACCCTACTTGGTTACTTGGTTGGGGGGGACTGTCTTGTGCCTTGGAGGATGTTGAGCAGCCTCCCTGGTCTCAAGACACTAGATGCCAGTAGCAACCTCCCTCGTCGTGACCACTATAACTATATCCAGACATTGTCCAGTGTCCCCTGGGAGGAAAAAGTCACACCCAGTTGAGAACCACTGGCCTGTGGGATGAAATACCAAGTATGTTTTGGATTCCCAGAACGACGGAGTGTAGCAGAGATCTACACAGCCCCACCAGAACCAGAGAGCTGGGTGGCTTTGTTCCTCTGGACCAATCTTCCCATGTCCTGCCCAGTCATTGGTCCTGACAATTATGAATCGCAGACGAGAAAAAAAATTCAAGTCTGATCTGATCTTGACACATTCAGACTAACCCAGCGAAATGATTCAAACATGACTTTGTGGTTGGAGTTCAATTTAGAGGCAATATGCGAGGCTCAACCAGGCATTTGTCTTTTGTCAGGCCCTGGTCACATTTGTCACACAAAAACCAGACCACTAATAATCCTTTAAAAAAAAAAAGGGCTTTTCTAAAGCCAATTTTCAATCTATGTTTCAAAATTATATTCCACAAAGATGAAAAACATACATTTTCATTTTGTTTCGAATTAGCGCAGTAAATAGCTGGCTCCCTTCTTTCAAGGGGAGGCCTTCACTCCATTTGTTAGCCCTGTTTCTGATAGTTCACCGAGCCTTTATTTACTTAACAGAGTTTGACAGGAAATTCTCAGAGAGATAATATATCTCCATTAATAAGGTGACTGGGGGAACATATTCTAGGGTTTCAAGTGAACTGGAACAATAACTTATATTTTTGACATTTTTGTCAGCTCCCATACCCTTCCGGCATCCAGCAGTTTCCCTCCACACATGAAGGCTTCGGAGTGTTTTGTGGCAATGTACGCTTTCCTATCATTCAGAAGACACAGGCCCATTACACCATTATCACTAGATAATGGTGCACATTAAAAAGGCTTATGAGAAAGGCAACCTGATACCCGTAAAAACTATCTTCAGACATAAATCAGACCAGTATAAAGAGTGAAAATGAATCAAGCTGGATTTCTGGGTGAATCTGGCCATGGCAGTGTCTGAAATGTTTTGCCCTGGGAGGTCAGCAATTGGTGTTGAATTTAAAAGGGTAAAAAGAAAAGTCTGCTCCCTTAAAATGTAAACTTTTTCTCGGTTTGACGGTGGCTATCAGCGAACTGTAGAGAGTATCACCTAGAGATTGAAGCTCCTCGTGTTAATCAGCATAAGTGTACTTTGTTCTTAGCAAGATCTCAGGGGGGGAAAAAAGCAAAAACTAAAAATCCACCTCCGACTCCTCTGTTAGGAATCCCTTCACCTGTTCAATAGCTTTTTGCAGTGGCTTTCCAAAACCTACCAGGATGAATTCAGGGTTGTCTTACACCAATGTTCTCACAGCCAAATTCTAGAGATCCAGTCTTGCAAGGGAAGGGGAAATTTCTCCCATCTGTCAGATGCCTTTACAGTTCCTCATGGCCCCAATTCTGTCTAAAAGCGTATCCAATAATTGATAATGCAAGGGGCATGATATGAAGTAACAATGCAATTTATAGCAGAGAGATAAAACCCAGATAGAAGAACATTTACCTTAGAATGCTATTAATATAAAAGTAATTATGAGGGTCGGTTCTAATTAGAATGTTCACTTAAAATCAAGATAGAGTGGCCAGAATGGAGAGCTTCCTGGTGTTAGAACTTCATTCTTTGACATGAAAGGTTACATGCTTTTTCCAAGTAGGACATTAAAACTTTAATTTGGTAAGATGGTGCCATTTAACAATCGATTTGCAGTTGATTATCTCCTCCATATCTGTAAAATTATCAAGAACGTTTGTACTTTATGTAATTATACACTGCACATTCTATAGTACATACACAAGAGCTCACATGTACGTATAAATGGTGTGTTGAGTTGTATGCTCCCCTCTCAAAAAAAGATATGTTCGAGTCCTAATCCCCAGTACCTGTGAATGTGACCTCATTTGGAAATAACGTCTTCACAGATGCAATCAAGTTAAAAATGAAGTCAGACTCAATTAGAGTGAGCCCCAAACCCAGTGGTTAGTGTCCTTATAAGAGGACAGGGGGTGGACACACAGATGTACACACACACACACACACAGGCACACACATGTACGTATACACACAAACCAAGCCTAGGTGAAGAAGGGGTAGAAAAGCCCAAAAGGCCAAGGATTGCTGGCAATCACCAAAACCCAGAGTGAGGCATGAACAGATTCTGAGTCTCCAGAAGGAATCAAGCCTGATGACCTCTCGAGCTTGGACTTCCAGCCTCATGAATTGTCAGAGAACAAGTCTTATTATTTTAAACCACCTAGTTTGTGGAAACTTCTTACAGAAGCCCAAAAACTAATACTACATACTTTTATTTTTCTATTTTATATTAAGAATAAGTGCATTTTTATTCAGAGTAAGACAAAAATTAGTGTTTTGGTTGAGAAAACTAAACCTTTTATCCAATTTTTAAATTTTGACCAAATTTAAATATTTTTATTTGTATTAGAGACCAGAAACAAAAGTGGAGATTTCATTCCATCTTAACCTACAAAAGTTGCTTCCTTTAACCAGAAACCAAAATAGTAGCATTTTCATTTCAAAAGCTGCTCTTCTGAATATCCGTGTCCTTGCAACCTTAGAACATAATCTGTGATCAAAAAACTAACAAACACAAAAATACAAACAAAAACCACAAATAAACAAAACAAAAACCTAAAGGAACTGATGGCCTAAAATAATCATCAAGGAACTGTCATAACACCCTCCTCTTAGCTGAGCAGTGTCTTAAAATCTCATTCAACAATAACTTACTATTACTGAATAAGTATTTCTCACAGTCTGGGTTGTTTGCCTATTGCAAGTGATAATACTAGAGTTGGTAGAGATACTCAAGGAAGATGAAATAAGGCCATAAATCCCTATAAACAACCAGCCACTGAGAAGAAAGGCAGGGAAATAGTGAAGGAAATGCTGAACAATTATGAATGTTTATAATGCTAACATGAGTCATGAAGAAAACCTAATTTCATATTCCATATCTTCAGACACAAAAATGTAGAGAGACCTGTAGGAAAGTGTCTACTGCAAATGTTAAATATAAACATTTAAAAGTTGCTTCTTAAGAAGAAAAAGCTTCAATTATGTGGACATTTTACTTAGCACACATTATCCTTCAGAATTTCTGATTGCAAGAAGTGTTACTTGAGCTGCCAAAAAATAACATTTAATTTTGGAAACAATTTTTTAATTAATTTTTTCTTATTTAGAAAATTCTTATGAATGTAAATGGGCTTGTCTGTGATCTGTGTTGATATTTAAGGTGCTTACATAACCATATGGAAAACGAGATGAAAATTCCTGTTTACATTTCTTGAACATTTTACATATTTTTTAAAGTTCAAATTTTTTAATGTTAAAAAGTGTTCTTGTTTATAACGCACATAAATATGTTTCTCAGAAAAGTAATTTTCATAAATGTCTGTTTGCTTGAATTAAAAGAGAATTTTTTGAATGCAGCTTCTGATATGGTTCTAGAAGCTTGGCTACCATACATGGTGAGGCGCATCAGTAAGCCATCTTTTGAGGCTATCTAGTAGCTAGTCACCAGCTCATTAGTCTTAGAAGTGGTCATCTTGACAGACCTGCGGATGAACATTATCTGAAATCTTGAGTATTTTCTCCTTCAGACTTTCCACCACTATCTAGAGGTTTTATACGACCATCTTGTAAACAAATTTAGATGGCTAGTTGTTTTGTTTTTTTTTCAGTCCTATTTAACACCTTAGAATTTGTTCTAAATTTCAGTGCCTCCAGGCAAGGTTGCATTGTGAATTCTCCTCAGTCCCCACTGCTCTCTACTGTCCAATGCCCTGTTAAATTCATTTACATTACCTGTCTGTGCCCCTCACCCAAGGCATCTGTGTTTTTTATTCTGGTTACTCTCTAACAATTAATGACAAAAAGTGCCAGTTTCCTCTGCCATTGCAGTATTAGATCTTGCTGCTTGGAGAATCCTTCTGATCTCCTTCAAATGACCGTGAAAATGTAACCATGTGGCTTAATTTTGCTCTAGTCAAAGGCTCACCAAAGAAGCCTCAGGCTATCCCAGGAGACCTCCACATGCCTCACAGAACTGGGTAGGAAAGGGCACAGACAATGAGCATTGCTGGGATTTCCGCTCTATTCTTTGCAGAATTTGATGCCATAACAACTTGCTGAGCGTCAACTGTTTTAGACTGTGCTGGCAGCACCACTGAGCAAATAATGTGGGGACACTTATTCAGTTTACTGAGAACGTCTGGCCCTGCATGGGACGTAACCTGGTACAGTCATCTTGAGAATTCTGTAAGAGAAAGTAGAGCGTGGGATTTAACATGGAAAATTAGAAGTTGATCCTACTTCTTAGACAAAATTGAGATTGACAAAATTGAGGTTTATCTACATAAACCCTTAAACAAAGATGTGGTTCTGAATCAAAATGAGGGACCTGGGGGAAAAAAATGAAGTTGAGTATTTGGTCCTGTTTAATTTCTTAAAGGAAACTCTTCAAAGGGAAAAGAATGTAAGAAAGATTGATACATCAGATCAGTTTTCTTGAGGTATTTTGGGCTGGTTGCTGGCAAGCACCTTTTGGACTTTTCCTAAGAAGATGGCTTCTTCATGTTTTATTACTTTCGAGATCATCTGCAACTTAAATTTGGGTTTCAAGTCTCCAGACCACTTAATTTTCTGTAAGCTAGTAAACCAAACCTAGAGTTTCTTGACAAGTCCTTCCAGAATAAGAATTAGGTTCTCTATAAAATGTTGACCTCAGATCATTTCTCCATCATTAGGCTTGATCTGTTCTGCGTGAAAAGTAGGTTAGTTAAAACAGATCACAGATTTCTTAAAACAGATAAAGAACCTCTTCTATAGCAATATCTCTTAGAGGCTTGTTGAAAGTCTAAAAGAATTAAGAAGCACTTTATGGTTCTGGACCCACTTCAAAAGAAAATAGTGACCCCAAAGACCTGTGGTTCAGTGATAGGATGACCAGAACATAGTCTCAAAAAGATTTTAATAAATGAGGTCAGCAGGGTCCCAAAATACAAGATGAACACACACACACACACAAAATCACATTTCTATATACTCCCAATACATGTGCAGAAACTGAAATTAAAAACAATACCATATACAATATTTCAAAGAAAATTACTTAACAAAGCACCTATAGGATTTGTATGCTTAAAAGCCAAAGAAGCTGATGCATAAAATCAAAGAACACGTAAGTAAATGGAGAGACATACTCATGGGTTGGAAGAGGCAAATGATAATGATGCAATTCTCCCTCGAATTGATCAATATGTTTAATGTAATTCCTATCAAAATCCCAGCAAGGTTTTTTACAGACCCACCTAAGCTTATTCTGAAACTTACATGAAGAGGCACAGGACTTAAAATAGTAAAAGTAATCCTTATAAAGAATAAGGTGAAAGGAGTTGAACACCTGCTATGAAGGCTTACATGGTAACTACATTAATCACAAAACTATGGTATTAGTGAAGGGATAGGCACATAGAGCAATGGAACAGAATAGAGGACAGAGATACACCCACACAAATATGCTCAACTGCTTTTTGACAAAGGTGCAAAACCAATTCAGTAGAGGAAAGACAGCCTTTTCAACAAATGTTGCTGGAGCAATTGGACAAAAGTAAACCTAAACCTCACACTTCATTCAAAAATTAACTCAAAATGGATCATATACTTAATCCAAAAATGTAAAACTGTAAAACTTGTAGAAAATCACATAGGAGAAGATCTTTAGCATCTAGGGACTAAGCAAAGATTTCCTAAACTTGACACCAAAAGCATAATCCATAAAAGGAAAAATTAATAAAAATGCTTCATCAAAGTAGAAACTACTGCTCTGTGGAAGCCCAGGTGAAGAGAAAGACCAGTTACAGACGGGGAGAAAGTATTTGCAAAATATATAGCCAGCAAGAGACTACCATCCAGCATACATAAAGGTCTCTGAAAACTCAACAGTAAAAAAATAAAATTAGAATTTGAACAAAATACATAAACAGATATGTCACAAAATAATATACATAAAGGCAAATAAGCAAATGAAAAGATGGTCAACACAATTATCGATTAAAATTAAAACCACAATGAAGTTTCAAAGCATCTGGATACCAGATGTCACAGATATCAGAATGACTAAAAGAAAAAAAATAGTGACAAAAACAAATTCTGTTGATTATGTGGAGAAACCACACTTACACATTGCATTGTGGGTGAGAATGTAAAATAGTATAGCCACTCTGAAAAGTTTGTTCAGTTCCTAAATCTATCAAACTTGTGACTACCATAAAACCCAATAATTATACTCTATGCATTATCCCCCCCAAAATCAAATATCAACACAAAAACTGATACATAAGTGTTTATAGCAGTTTTATTTGTAATAGGCCCAAACTGGGATCAGGTCAGATTTCCTTCAACAGTTTGAATGGACGAACCAACTGTGTGATACACACATACGGTGGAATACTACTCCACATTTAAAAGGGATGAATGCTTGATAGGAGCAGCAATATAGGTGGATCTTCAGGGAATGATGCTTCATGAAAGTTGATCCCAAGGGTTTCATGCTATAGGATTCCACTTCCATAGCATTTTTGAAATGGCGACATTTTAAAAATGGAGGACAGATTGCCGGGAGTTAGGCACTTGGGTGAGCGGAAGGGAGGTGTAGCTATAATAGGGCAACAGGAGGGATCCTTGCAGTGTTGGAACTATTCAGTACTTTGTTGTGGTACATGATACATGAACCTTCTATAGAACTTGAATACACACACATGGGTACAAGTAGAACTAAGGAAATCTGAGCTTAGTGTACAAGATTTTTCTCTCTGATATTTCTTACAACTGCAAGTGAATCTACAGTTATCTCAAAATAAATTTGAATAAAAAGACCATTCAAAATTAACAGTTAAGGCCCCATCTAAATGGGAATTTAGAGACTGAAGAAATAGGTAATTAAGTAGAATGTCTTTGATAAAGATCAGACCAATAGGAGTTATGATCTTATGTGTCACTGTAACAATTTTATAGCTGAGGGGAGATTTAATTGGCATCCAGTTTAAAACCCTGGCCTGCGAGTGATGTGCTCCAGGAATTTAAAAAAAAAATTTTAGTCCTCCCTCTCAGTTGGTTGCTTATGATGATGTGATTCAGATCTCCAACTGGTCAAACCAAAAATGCATACATGAGCCATCAGGTCATCCTACAAGAACATAAACCACTTAGATTTATGTATACAAGCACAAATGGATTAGAAAAATTTTCCTTATGTTATTTTTCTTATAAGGGGTATGTGAAAGCTTTGATGTTGAGGTTTCTGACTATAATCTCATGCTCTCTCTATCTGACCACTTAGAGAGCAGGCTCCATTCTTCCCTGGTGAAATTCATCCTGACATATTTTTAGTAGGTATGTACAGAGCATCTACAACCATGTGCCTCTACTGGGCTGGATTGACCTTGACCTTCCCTCCCCCACCCCCATAAATGGCCACATGCCTAGACCCAGCCAGGGAGCTGTTAAAGTGTTCTGAGTTTGCTTCGGGGAAATGCCTGAATAAAGACATTTTTTAAGTCACAAAGAAAGCCTTCTCTTCCACAATGAGCACATAATTGAAGTGTGGCTGGTTCCGTGTAACAGATGTGTTGAGTGGAGCAGTGTTACTAGTAACAGCTTACATTTAGTTCTCACTTGGTGCCAGCCACTATGCTAAGCATGTAGGTCATCTCATTTATTCTCACCTATCAGGAACCATTCCTATTCTTATTTTAGAGGTAAGGGAACTGACTTGTAAAAACAGAGTATCCAATGCACGGCCTTACAGCTAAGAAATAGCCCAACTATAATTCAAACCAGCAGTCTAACCCCAGAACCTGCATGTTTGACCAGCACAATGTCCTATCTATAGGCTTTCCAAGGGAGCTACTCAACCTTCTGTTTTTCTAAGAAATGCTTTATTTGGAACTGGTTCTAAATTTCAGTGTCATTTTAACAAAGTCTAAATGATACAGCAAATGCTTACATATTGAACATGGGCTCAGGTATGCCTCCTCTCTTAACATTAAAGATTAGTTTAAAATCTCCCCACTATGTTGCATTGTCATGGACTTGACTGCCCTTGACATGGTTTGGATTCGTCCTTAGAAAACCTACCTACCAGATAGTAGTATTTGTACAAGCTGGACAAAGTTTCAGGATAATTTTTTTTTTTTTTTTTTTTACTGTGCTCATTGATTCTAATTGAACAATTCAATTCAAATACCTCCTGAATTTAGACTCTATAAAGCACAAAGCATGGGGAAGATTGAGGTCAATTGAAGCTCATATTCTAGGCAGCAATCAACACGTAAGTGTGTATCAAGAGGAGAGCTGGGGTTACGGGATGGGCATGTGCATACTATTTTAGATAGGGTGCTCAAGGAAGGTTGCCCTGATTATGTCACTTTTGAGCTCAGATCAAAAGAGAGTGAGAACAAGTCCTGAAAATATCTGGGAGGAAAACATTTCCAGAAGTGGAAAGAGCCAGTGCAAAGCCATCCAAGTGGGATTGTGTTTGGTGGGTTTGAAGAACTACAAGGAGGGTCATGTGGCTTGGGCTGAGTGCACAAGAAGGAAAGTGAATGGACTCATAGAATTGCGGACATGTCATGCTGGTAAGGCCGTGGATCACTGTAAAAACATCCGTGTTTACTCCAAGTGGAGGAGACACTGGCGGGTATTGAGTAAAAGAAAAACGTGGATCCAATTTATCTTTTGAAAGAATCAGTCTGGCTATTGAATTACACAAACACTGTAGGAGGCAGGCAGTGGCTGAACCAACAAATCCAGTTGGTGAGTCATTGCAATAGCCCCGGCAAGTGATAGAGGTGGCTGTGAAGTGTGGAAGACAAGGTCAAGTTCTCAGTATATTTTGAAGTGATTTGACAGCATTTGCCAGTGGATCTGATGTAGGACATCAAAAACAGAATGATGTTAAGGATAATCCAAGGATTGGGGGACTGAACAACACGAAGATTTAATTAATACCTTTTGGGGTTTTGGTGAGTTTACATGAGTTATAAAAAGTGGTGCCTAAGCTAAGGCCTAGAGGAAAAAGTCAGGGTTGGCCAACCAAATGCATGGCTCAGGAGTGGCCCAGCCTGGCCTGAGCATATGTGTGAGTACTGAGCTGTGGCAGAGCATAGCTAACAGGACAGAGAAGGCCACTCAGCAAAGCAGGTGCCTAGTCAGCAAAATCTGTCATCTATCACACAGTCTCCACTACTGCATGTGGATATGTATTAATATCCAGTCTACTCTCCCTGCCAACTATCTAAACTCACCTGAATCACATCTGTTTGCTCAGATTCCATTACTGCCTTGGCTATCCAATCCTCGAGAGCCTGCTTGTACCCAGCAGTGTTCTTGGTGCCAGAGAGAACTGAGGAAAAGCCAGACCAAGATTTTATCCTTGAAGAATTTATGTTCAAGTGACAAGTGCTCCTTAATTGTGAAATTCAGTCATTGGTTCATTCATCTAACCAATATTTATTGAGCATCTACTGTATACCTGGCTCATCATTACCTGGCATTGAAACTAAAGCAAGACAGCAGACAAAAATCTCTGAATTTATGGGGAGAGAGGCGATGAAAAAGAAGAAGGATAAAGAACATGTTCAGGAATGTTAAAGTACTAGGGGGAAATGGGCTAAGAAAGGACATATAGTAGGAGAGTACGAGTTATAATTTTAGACACATTGTGTCGCAGACATGCAGCCTGTCATTTGCTATGATTCTATTTTAAAAATCCTAAATGTGGTTCAAATATGGAGGGTCTTCCTCACTTCAAGTTAAATCGTTCCCCTTAAGAAAAGGTTAACAGTGAATGTTAATTCTCAGCTCTCCAGATTTCTGTCTTAAATAGGAACGTTCTTTTTATATTAAAACATCAGGACAGTAGCCTTTGAAAAAGATGTGCAATCTAATTAAAATGGAGAGATTAGCTGCCCTCAGAATATTTGCAAAGCCTAGAAAGGTAATTTAGTGAAATGTATACAATTTTATCTGGCTTTAATTATTAATGACATAATTTATAATGTGTGCCTATTTCCTTCATTTACCTGCAATGGCCAAACAGTGAACCTGTTTACAAACAGGCAGTGTTTTCAGACCACAGGGTCAAATAAGTTAGTGAAGGAAAGACCCACTGATACGCACAAAACAGGGATTTCACTCCTACCTATGAAATGTTACCTTTTAGCTGGGGTATGAATGAGTACCGGATTTGGAGACTCTCTAATTCAAAAGATGTGAAAAATCTAAGCTGTGCTGAGCAGTGCACTCCAGAGCAAGGTGGACGGTCACCATAGTCTGACCGTTTGCAATCTGCGAGTATCAGGGTGTCTTGTTAACCCTATCAGGAGCTGTATAATATATAGCTACTATATACTTGTTAGTAACAAATGATTTATTCGGATGATGATGAAACATCATTTGATATTTACTATGCCACAAAAGTTTTTAAATGTTCATGCTTTTTCCACATCTCCCCTCCTTCTAGGCGCATGACACAATTACGTTTTCCCATCGCCTTTGAAGGCAGGCATGGACAGAGGTCTTGCTTTGACCAGTAAAATGGAAATGGAAATGATAGGGGTCGTTTCCAGTGGGAGACTTTAAAAGCCTGTGCATTATGGACTGTGTTTCCTTTTTTCCATATCGGCTATCATAAAATTGTGAGGCTAAGATGCACCAGCTGGATCCCAGGGTGACTAGAAGGAGTTGAGACCGTGCAGACCCACGTTGGTCATGTAGTATGAGTGGCATTAAAAGGCGTGTTCTGTTAACCACTGATATGCGGAGGAACTGTTGTCACCGCAACATAAACCAGCATATCCCGCCTGATACGGAGTCCTATTTGAAATGCTTTGAAAATAAGAGATGCGGAAGACAGGAATGAGGAACCCATGCCTGGAGAGGAATCCTTTGGCTTAGATCATTTGAAAAGCATGTGTACATGGTGCTGAATTAGTCTGTGGAGGGTGTTTTGAGGTAATGGATAGTTCCATTGGCCTGTAGGTGTGTCCCTGTTCTTCTGGTTTTTTGGTGATAGACTCTAAGCAAGGTACTTAACACTTCTGAGTCTTAATTTCCTCTTCTGTTAAGTGAGAGCAATTATGATGTTACAGTACCGAGTAGAAGGCCCCAGAACTGCATAAGAACTCAGAACGTGCTATTTGCCTTCCTTGTGTTGTTTTGTTTTCATAGCTAAGCAGTTCAACCTAGTCATGAGATCATAAAGCCTGAGCCTGATCTTAAGCTTGAAGAGGCTGTTAAACTGCAATCACAAGATGAGAAAACATAAAAGGGGGAATAAATGAACACCAAACCCCAGGAACCAGGTTTTTATTTGTCATCAACAATTACATCCTCACTACCCTGGAATGGAAGTTGGCATCTCAGAAAGTAAATAAGCAAATAAACAAGATTGCTAAAGCTTGATGCGGGTTTGAGACCATGGTGTTCACACTGATGGTTTGTGGCAAGGAGTATCACCTCGATGAAAGTCTTTACCCTCCTGGGAGCAGAGGCGAACATAAGGGTCATCTAACAGGCTTTTCCCAATCATGCCTACTTCCTCTGAACTCCCTACCTCAACTCTGATTTGCCGCCCAGAGAGTGTACATCAGGATAGGACAGGTGTTGCTGTAGTAAAGCAAGACAACCAACAACCTTTCAGTCTTAGTGGTTTAGGACAGCGAAGGTGTATTCTTCACTACTATTCCCTGTCTGTCGTGGGTTGGCTGCGGGTCTGCTCTGCAGCATCTTCACTCTGGAGCACAAACTAAGGGAATAGCCTCTATCTGAAACGTCACCTGTCTCGTGAGAGAAAGAAAGGACAACAAGGCAAACTCCACACAGGCTTTTCACCTTCTAACCAGAAGTACCACATCACCTCCAGTCACATTTTACTGGCCAGAGAAGGTCATATAGCTAAGCTTGGTGCCAGTGTGGGGAGGGAAGGAAAATCTTCCCCAGAGAGGGGCACCTAGTATTTATGAACCACCCAGACTACCCCAGAAGATGAGCTCCTCCATCATTGATGAGGGGTGGTCCTGTCCTAACTCTGCCAGAATAGAAAACAAGTTTGAAAACCATGTTGAATCTCTGCCCTCACATTTAGCTATAATTTCTTACTACATCATGAAAATGCAGTCAGGAGAATTGAGGTGGGAGTTCTGCCGAGCCGGGGATAGAATTACGCTCTCCTCTTCAGCCATCCCTCCTCTTCTCTCTTAAGGCACACTTTAGACAGACAGGGGTTAGAATGGACTTGGTTAGGAAGCCTGGAGAAGAATTTAAGACAGACTAAAGAAAAGTCAGGCTATTGTTTTGTCTATTTGAAGTGAAAACACAAGTTAATTCATTCCAAATAGCTTTCAGTCATTATATTGTACAGAATTAAGGCTAAATCCACTGCATGGGTCCTGGCTTTTCCTTGTTTGTGAACAAGTGTGTTCCTATACTGAAGTTACCGCCTCAACCCCATCCCCACATTATCAAATTCACCCTCTATTCCCCTCAATGTCTTCACAACAATGCTTTGGTTTGAGGCCAACTCACAACATAGGGTGAAGAGGTTTGTGCTTGTAGTTTTAATCCTAATGAGCATGAAAATGACATTATTCATGCCTTTAAGCTGCCTAGGCACAAAAGCAACAAAAGAAGAGTATCTTTTGGGGGCGACTGGGTGGCTCAGTCATTAAGCGTCTGCCTTCAGCTCAGGTCATGGTCCCAGCGTCCTGGGATCGAGCCCCGGTATCGAGCCCCGGTATTGAGCTCCGGTATCAAGCTCCCTGCTCAGAGGGAAGCCTGCTTCTCCCTCTCCCACTCTCCCTGCTTGTGTTCCCTCTCTCACTGTGTCTCTCTCTATCAAATAAATAAAATCTTTAAAAAAAAAAGAGTATCTTTTTAAAAATGGCATTACCAATGCCTATATATAATTAAGTGGCAAGTTTTTAAACTGAAAATCATTAAATATTGATTGATTCCCTGGTTCGTTGCCTTCCTTGTGTCATGTTTTACTGTCCAAAAGATCTGTAAGCAAAATAAGCCATGGAATTTCCCAGTGAAAAGGTCTCGATGGAGACACAAGTCAGCAAGATGCTCTTCGGCACATCCCAGGAATTTTCAATATCCTGTGGGTTGGCTGCAGATCTGCTCTGCAGCATCTTCACTCTGGAGCACAAACTAAGGGAATAGCCTCTATCTGAAACGTCACCTGTCTCGTGAGAGAAAGAAAGGACAACAAGGCAAACTCCACACAGGCTTTTCACCTTCTAACCAGAAGTACCACATCACCTCCAGTCACATTTTACTGGCCAGAGAAGGTCACATAGCTAAGCTTGGTGCCAATGTGGGGAGGGAAGGAAAATCTTCCCCAGAGAGGGGCACCTAGTATTTATGAACCACCCAGACTACCCAGAAGATGAGCTCCTCCATCATTGATGAGGGGTGGTCCTGTCCTAACTCTGCCAGAGTTGGGACAGTTGGGCTGAAGCCACTCAATCGTGTGCCCTCAACTACATTTTGGCTCTCCTCTCTTCATCATGGCCCATCCGAATGTTACTTGTCCTTTTTGCTAAGTCAGTTAATGTGTTGAAATTCTGCTTTTGCTCTACTAAGGTGCTTTAGGCTGTGAACGCTTGGATCTTCCTGTCCTCTCTGTGCTGGACAGTCATCATCCACTCTGCACTTTATGACTGAATGATAACCCATTGTGAAATGTTCCTGCCAAGGGCGTGTGAGAGGACTATTTTGTCCCAGTTCAAAAACATAGTTAATCTTGAACATGTGATGTAATACCGTGGCATCTCCTGTCTGGAAAAACATTGTTGCTAACAATGGGTGTGCTGAATTTATTTTTTACATAACCACAATGCCATTATCACCACTGGCAAATTTTCCTTCTTGTCTCAAAGGTCCCTTTGCGCTTGGTTTGTGTGAATCAGAATCCAAACAAGGCCCATTGCATTTGGTGGATTTCCCACATCCTCAAGCTGGCTGATTATTTTCTCTTAGTGTATATTGTATTTGTTTCTCTATCTCTCTAATTTCCTGTAAGTAAGTTGTTAGAACTAGAGACTTTTGTGGATTCTGGTTCAATTTCATTTTTGGCAAGACTCCTTCAGGGGCGGGGCTGTGGATTTCCTCTTGCAGTGTATCAGGATGCACATGATTTTTGGTTCTGCTTTGGCTGATGTCAAGATTGATTGGGGGTATCACTGACCAAGATGGGTGGGTAGGGTTTGGATTGCTAAACCCATTCCTCCCCAGTCTGTGGTTCAACTTCATGGGAAGAGCTTTGATGATGTCTCCAGGGGAAACTCAGATTACAGTTGTTGATCAATAGCCAGTAAACCTCCTAATTTCATGTAGGAAGCTCAGCTTCAATGATAATTTGTATTCCAAAGTAGACCCGAAGGGCTTGGGAAAGGAAGGTGAGAACATTAGTACACAAGCTGTCATGTATCACAAGTACTACAAAGTCATCGTTAGACTGGAATTAACCTCTAAAAGCAAATTGAAATCTGCAGAAAGAATATGCCAAATCAAAATGAAATAGTATATTTTGAAAAAACTTCATGATACATTCAAGGTTACTGAATGCGAGGATTTTATATGCTGATATGAGGAAATTGATGCTTGATGTTTTGCTCAATTTGCATGAGATTTCTGGGTTAAAGATCCTAAAAACAACTGGATTAAGCAAAAAAATAATAATACCAGCAACATGCTTTGAACAGACACTACTTGACTGGCAAAATCAAAAGGCCTTCAAAAATACCAACATTCCCTTAAGGTCAAATTTAAATCACTTGGGGTTCCCATCCAGCTCAGTTTCAGAGTTAAAATCTGGAGAATCAACTGCCAAAAGAAACTGTAAATAAGGTCTAAATATATAACACACATGAAAGTTTCTCAACTTCGCGCTATATTGACATTTTGAGCTGGATATTCTTTGTTGTGGGGAGATTTCCTGTACGTTACAAGATATTTAGTAGCATCCCTGATGTCTCCTCACAAGATGCAAGTAGCAGCCCCAGCTGTAACAATGAAAAAATGTCTCCAGATTCTGCCAAATTTCCACTGAGGGACAAAAAATCACCCCCACTTGAGAACCGTTCATCTGCAGCAACTTTCATCAGAATTTCAAAATTTCTCTTTCCCAATTTGTGAGTTTATATCTTATTTTGGATACCAGAAGATACCCTAGTGAAGTCTTTCAATGTATACCCTTAGGCGTCCCGCAGAAATGCTTTAGAGAACAGACTCTGAAGTCGGATTGTCTGTGAACAAATTCTAGATCCATCAATTACTAGTTCTGAAATGTCGGGAGTTTAAATTTTCTCTGTCGTAAAGTGGGTTTACCTCAAACTGTGTTGTCCATTCTTGGACCTCAGGCTTCACAACCACCCGTATAGCATGTTGAAAATGTGCAGCCCTGAGCTCTGCGCCAGGCTTACTGGGTACGCCCGGGGAATGCGGGTTTTTAAACTGAGACCCACCGTCCTCAGGAACCGTACTCTCTGAACATCTTGGTCTGGAATTGCTTAGCTTTTGTATATGTGCGTGTGTGCATGCACACGTGTTTTGTTTTTTTTCTGTGTGGCAAAATGTACATAATATAAAAGTCACCATTTGAACCATTAAGTGTATATTTGTGGCATTAGTACACATTAGCGCTCACGTTGTTGGGCAGCCATCCCCATCATCCATCTCCAGACCTTTTTCATCTTTCCAAACTGGAACTGTATCCATTAAACACTAACTCCCCACCCGCTCTACCCCCAGGCCCTGGCAACAACCATTCTACTTTGTCTCTATGAGTTTGACTGTTTTAGCTACCTCGTATAAGTAGAATCATACCATATTTGGTTTTTAGTGATTGGCTCATTCCACTTAGCAAAATGCCTTTAAGGTTCATCTGTTTTGTAGCATGTGTCAGAATTTCCTTCCTTTTTAAAGTGAATAATGCTCCATTATACACATAGGCCTTGTTTGTTTATCCACTCATCCATCAAGGGGCATTTAGGTTCTTTTTACCTTTTGGCTTTTGTGAATAAAGCTGCTTTCCACATAGGCATACAAATACCTGTTTGAGTCCCTGCTTTCACTCTTTTTGTGTATATACCCAGAAGTGAAATTGCTGGATCGTGGGGTAATTCTGTGTTTCATTTTTTGAGGAATCGTCCTACCTCTTTCCCCACAGGCTGCACCATTTTACATTCCCATCAGCAATTTACAGGGGGCCCATTCTTTCCACATCCTCCCCAACACTTGTTTTCTGTTTGTTATTACTCATCCTCCTAATGGGTGGCAAGTAGCATCTCATGTAGTTTGATTTGAATTTCCACTGATTTAGTGACATGGACCATCTTTTCTTATGCTTAGTGGCCATTTGTGTAGCTTCCTTGGAGAAACCTCTATCCCCGTCCTTTGTTAGGTGTTTTGAGTCATTCTCTACATAATAGGAAGAACATAGGCTTTGAAGCCAGACAGCGTTGGGCTCTAATCTTAATTCTATAGCTTTTTTAGCTCTGTGACCTGGGGCAAGGTTTTTACCTCTCTGAGCCACCATTTTCTCAACTGCTAAATGATAAGAGAACAACCCTGAAGTGGGATTTTGAGAATCCAATAAGCAATATCCTTTATAAATTGAGGGTCTGTTACTATTTCCCACGTGTTAAGGAGATTTTTTTGAACTGTAATATCTACATATCAGGGGCCAAAAACTTTCAATAGCAAAGCAATGAAATGACAAAAAGGTTGACCTCTAAACATGTAGAAGTTACAAAAGAAGCAGTTTAAGAGCTCATCTCGGCGTTCCCCTTGACGAGCAAGTGTTTGCTCTAGATCTTGCTTTTTAAAAAAATGCTTAGAATTATCAAGACCTGACCTTGAAACTTTTTATTGGGATTAAAAGCTAAGGTGAGCTAAAAATGAATTCTACTGGGTGTTCTAGAATACACAGTTACTAGAACGTATATAAACCTCAGGTACACTCTTCAGGTGTTGGCCTTGTTACTGAACCATAGCCGGGAAGGCGCTATTGGCCAGTTAGCTAACATAGATTCCTTCAAAATCCACCTTTGGATCATATAGAACAACCCATCAGCAATTAGAAGCCAGTGATAGAGACAGACCATCCTAGGCTTGCAAAGGCTTAGTGCTTGAAAAGGGCTTCTCTTTTTGTTGTTGTTGTTGTTGTTGTTGTTGATACTGCCTCTGTGTTGTCCCTTGGTTTCCTAGAAACACATGCTCTGGAGACATGCCTTTATTCTCTGAGCTGCCTTTCCTGAGGCTTCTATCCAGTCAAACCCAGTCATCTCAGGAAATACCCATGGGCCTCAATACCAAACTGTGTCCAAGAGCCTCAGGTACCTGTCAAGCCATGTGCAGGATATGACATGAAACCATGGGAGCAACCTCCCATAATAGTGGGCAGAGCATGGACAAGAAGAGCAAGGGAAGGCAGAAGTAAATTAACATTTAATGAGTACCAGGGTAAAAGAACCAGAAATTATTAACACGGGAATGTACATGAACTTGAGCAATTCCCCAGCCTGCCAGAGTAAATTTTGAAATTGCCAGTCCAATTTTTCTCCTTCTTTCTTCTAAAGAATATGGACTCTCTTTTTTAGGAGAGAGGCCAAGTGAATCTACATAATAAAGGGCTGAGAAAGAGAAGATGGGGGGTGGGAGAGAAGAGGAAAAATAAGTCACAGGCAAGGGCTGGAGAATTTTTCTCCAGGAAATGCTGAGAAGTCCCTTAGGAGTTTGCAGACTGTGAGTGAAGTGGCAGGAAAGGGAAGAGGATTTTGATAAGTGTTGCTCAAATATTTGGGCTCTCTTTAATGGAAATTTTAAAAGTTCTTTTTGGCAGTTGAACCATGCTTCTTCCAGTTTGATTCCACGAGACTGAGCTATGTGGGAACCTCAGATGCATTAAGATTACACCAATATGTATTATCGGCTTTTCACACATGAAGTCAGTATTTGATGGGCCTATTAGTTTAGTAGGACATGGTGGCTCTAGACTTAACTAAATTTAAAACCTGGTTCAACTACTTATTAGCTCTGTGGACCTGGGTCAGTAACTTAACCTCTCTGTGTCTCTGTTTTATCATCCACAAAATAAGATTAACAAATTAGCTTATAGATTTTCTATGAGGATAAAATGAAAAACTGTATGGCATATAATTGTTCTGTAATTGCTGTTAATAGTATCCTTACACATGATAAAATTGAAGATATCACATGACTTGCAGAAGATCACATAGCCAGATAAAATATGGGATGCCCCATTAACAGAGAATTTCAAATAAATAACAAACAGATTTTTAGGATGAGTATTTCCCAAATATTGCATGGGACATACTTATACCAAAAAGTTATTTCTCTTTTATCTGAAATTCCATTTCAATGGAGTGTGTTGTATTTTTATTTGCAAAATTTGGCAACTTTATCCGTGAGGAGTGCTACTGTGATTCAAATCCATGTTTTCCGACTGCTAATCCATGCTCTTCCACTCATTCCAGAGGAGTAGGCAGAGCTTGAGAATGGATGTCCATGAACTACTTGGTGCTCTCTCCCAAGGGAAATGACATAGAGTATATTGAGCACCTCCTGTATGTCCAAGCCATGTTAAATGTGATGTTAGAATATCCGTAATCTATACAGCAACTCAGCCAGATCGATGTTATTCCCATTTTCCAGAAGGGAAAATTAGTGAGTCCAAGATACTCGGTACTGGCCAAGGATACAACAGAGAGGACATAATAGGGCTGAACTTCCCAGCTCAGACTTGTGCTCTAGGCCATCACCTATCCTTTTAGATCATCTTGTTAAGACATTTTTATCAGGAAGAATTTATGAAGCATAAAGAGATGGACTGCTGCTCCCTAGGAATATCTAGGAGAGTGCCCTTTCTCTTTATATGCTCAGGTCCACTCAGCAAAGTGAAGGATGAATCCTGTCCTCCTGCTGGTTTAAACACATAGACAGCTAATGTCTAGATATCCCACTGCAAAAAATAATCCGGGTTGATGGTCCACATACCCTGCACTCACTGGATGGCTGCCAATGCTGCACTTAGCGAGTCAGGAGAGGAAAGGTCCCCCTCTTTGATTCCTGGGGTGGACCAAGTTAGCCATGTGACCTGTGGGAAAATACGTGCAAAGTCACCAAAATGACACATGCACAAAAGTGTGTTCACTGAGGCCCAGGCAGAGCCAAATGTACTTTATAGGTTCTTCTGTATGTATTTTGAGATTCGAATCTTTGTGTTTGATGGAGTCTGAAAAATGAAGTACCCAGGGAAAAGTCTCTTCTGATAAATATGAAATGAAGAAAAACTCTTGTAATTTTGTTTTAAATTCCCCAAATGCCATTAGCAATTGCAATTCCCGATTATCCACTCATTCAGTTGAGACAGGCAGTTTAAAAGAGGCTGTCATTTCCTCAGTCCAAATGCAGATTGATACCAAAATGGGGAAACTGGCTCAGTCCATAAATGATAATGATTCTTCTTCCAGCAGTAGAAGGAGAATTGTCATAGGCCTTTCCTTTGTTCGGCAAATTTTTTTTTTTTTTTTGATCACCTGCAATAGAGTGGTGACCCTACCAGGCACCAGGAAAACAAACTGACTCGCAACAGTTGAGACC
Organism: Phoca vitulina; assembly: GCF_004348235.1. Classification (NCBI taxonomy): domain Eukaryota; kingdom Metazoa; phylum Chordata; class Mammalia; order Carnivora; family Phocidae; genus Phoca; species Phoca vitulina. The sequence goes on from NW_022589716.1 coordinate 26,826,141, forward strand.
TTTATGAAGCATGTTGAATACCTTTCCGCAAGAACTAGCAGGTTATTTACTACAATTGGAGAAGAAAAAAGTAACAGCAGTTATTGAACTATAAAAAGAAATATCAGAGAAGAAAATCTGAGATTGTTTCTGCCTCTCAACAGCAGAGCTCATACTTAGTCCCATCTATTAAAGAAGAAAGCCACGTTGAGGTCACATGAACGGTTACTAGTTTAGTCTTCCACATGAATGTTGGGAAAGCCTCGTTTTGCTTTGACAATTAAGGTTGCTACTTTCGTTAACCAGCACTCGTTTCGGGGCAAGTGACAGAAACTAAACTCAAAGTGACGTAAGCAAAAGAGGATTTTCATGGGTCATGAAATCAAATTGTCTGAGAGCAAATGTGAACGGGTCAAGGAGCTCAAGTGCATCAGGAATATTCTTTTTTCCATTTCTTGGTTCTGACTGAATTTGAAAGCCCAAGGAACCCCTACTTTACATTTTTCAGCTCAGCGGGAGAAAAAAAATACTTCTCTTTCACAGAGGTTCCCACAAAATTGCCCATCCCTGAATCAATTATAAAACCATTTGGGAGGATGGTATCCCAAAACAGAAGATGTTGATTGTCTGGGATTGGGGTGTGGCAATTCCACTGGAATAACAAAGACCAAGAGTAGGAAGGAGGGGTTATCCAAAGAAAATTGACAGGCTGATGGTGAGAGCAAAGGAAAATGCATATTGGGCAGACAGAAGCAAAACCTTTCAAATACACCATTTTTAATGGCCTTCCCATCCCATTGTAAATAAAATTTTTTTAAAGTCTAAGATTTTTGTGAAAGTGCAAGAAGTAATAGTCTTCCAGCCTGGAGGTACCTCAAAATCCAGAAATACAGTGGAAACGGGGGATCAGTGCTTGGTCTCTCAGATCTACTGTCCACATACTTTCCAGGTCTTATGCCTGAAAAAAGTGGTTGAACTTGAGTTCAATTAGATGTTTAAACCATTGATCTCCAAGTGAAAACTGACAATGAACTGTTAAATAACGTAGTGGTCTTTAGAAGCAGAGCTAAGTTAAAAAGCCAGCTTCAATCCTCTGTAGCTCTGTGACCTGCAACCTGTCAACTCTTTTTAAATCTTAATTTCCCCATCTGGGGAAAAAATGGAGGCCATAATTATACCTGCAGGGTTCTTAAGGAATGAAACAATCCTACATGATGCTCAGCATAGAACCCAACTCGTCATAAGAACTTGAAAATTTTTTCACATTTTGTCTTTTTTCCTCTCTTTCCATCAGAAAAGAAGTGTTTTGGGAAAAAGTAGTCGGTGCTCTGGTATGTTGTTTCTCACCAGGACAGGCTACATCATTTGCAGGGCCTCGTGCAAAATGAAAACATGAGGCCCCTTATTCAAAGACTATTTCGAATTTCAAGATGGTGACAGCAGAGCATCAAACCAAGTGTGTGGGGTCCTTCTGAGCACAGGCCCGAATGACTACACAGGCTGCATAGTCATGAAGATAACTCGTTCACGTGACTTTTGCTAAAAGAAAAGAACAGAATGTGTTAAAGTGGATCACTTGGGAGTGAGAAGGAAGTGGGAGCATTTGCCTGAGGTCTATTTCTTTTGAGGAACAAAATCTCTGAAAGGAAGTTCCATTTTCTTCTGCTGCTGGGAGCAGGAGAAATATCAGACACAGTTAAGAGATGGACCCATTCCCAGGAGATGCCACTTCCAATTGATTTTAAGGAGGTGGAGAAGAAAGAAGAAAGACTTTTTTTTTTTTTTTTTAATCTGGACGGGAAGCTTTCTGGAGATGGAAGACAAATGACAATATGGAAAGGAATTTTCAGTGAACTAACATTATAAACAGCTCCGAAAGCAAAACAAAGTGAAGCCAATAAAAATGGATGCATTGCACAGTCTGAAATTCCATAAAGATTCTCTTTCAACAATACACTTTATTAATAAATCAGTTTTATTTGCTCCGTTAAAATCATAAAGTTAAGCAGTCTGTGGCTAGGTTAACAGTGCTGTTGTCCTCACTTGAAGGGCTCACTGGAGCATCAAAGAATTGTTTTGATCTAAGAGATTTAAAAAACACATTTTTAAAAAGTTAATTTCTATAAATTGAAAAAAAGAGATCTTGATTATACTCCTTCATGGATTATTCTACGGTTCTACACCAACCGAGAAAAGGACCCAAATAATCCTCTCATCTTTATGGGCTGCAAAGAAAGATGGGAAAATCTTCTTGCTTGGCCTGAAGCAAACTAATCCAAGATGATGGTAATGTAGCCCCAGCTTAAAGTCAAGAGTAAGAAGCTGGGCCATGCCCTCTTCTTTCCATTTCAGATAGCAATTTAATCTTGACTTCAGCCATCTCCATTAGCAAAATCACATGCTAGCCAATCAATGTGAATATTAAATAAACATTTATTTAAAATCCAATATATAAAAAAGCAGTAAATTGGGTGACAAGGGCTTTATTATATGTACTCTAGCATCCAATGTAAAGGCAAGAGCATATGCAAACACAGCAGTCTGAACTATAAATTAAAAGCATGGCTTGCACCAACAATCAGGCAAAAAGCCCCATAAAGGACTGGTGTTTTAAAAAATAATGATGATGATGATGATGATGGGTGGAGGAAAATTCCAAAACAACTTTGATTTGGCACACTGTAAAAAACTTACCAACCTCTTTGCAGGGGACCATGGAACATGGTACAAATTGCATTTTGCTATTGTTGGTGTGCCACGTTCACAGCTGACCTGCATTTTGCTCACATTGAGATTTCCTCTGGGAATCGCATGATCTCAGATAAGTTAGAGCTCAATTCACCTCTCGGATGGATTTGGATATGATCTGGAAGAGAGATCTGACAACACTTGGAGTGGTCACCTCAGGGCTCTAGATGTTCCTGAAAGCAGATTTACACCATCACCCCCCACCCCCACCCTCCAACCCCCCCCACCCCCTTTTCCAGGGAAGGTGAAGCTTGAAAAATAGGGTATTCAGACCCCATTCATTGTTCTTCTCCAGGCGATTGCAGTACTCAATGCCTACTGAATCAAGGCAAATTCCGGCACATCGGCATTGCCCGTGAAAATAGAGATTCTTTTCTGGGTAGGTTTTGTATTTTTAAAACCTCCCATCAAGCATCCTGACTTGGGACCACATAACTCCATACAACTCAGTCCCTCTCTTAGCTGGGAGCACAGAAGTTAGTTCTGCCTTCCATCCAACTATTACCAGTGTCACCGCACTTACTTTCCATCCTAGGGAAATCAAGTTGGAATGTGTATTCCTACCTAGTTTAGTTTAGAACCGGGGTCAACAAACTGTGACCCACTGGTCACATCTGGCTGGCAGCCCACTTAGATAAATAAAGGTTTATTGGAACACACCCATAACCATTGGTTCATATATTGTCTATTGCGGCTTTCAGGTTGTAAGAGCAGATGTGAATAATTTCGACAGAGACTACTGGCCGGCAAAGACTAATATATTTGCTAGATGATCCTTTACAAAAAAAAGTTTTTGGACCTCTAGTTCAGAAGATAATAGCTATTTTTTTTTTTTTTTTTGGAGAATTTACTTGCCATAGGACCCCATGGGGTACATGATTTCTCTCATGTTCTGCTGGCAGCTTTGAGCATAGATTTTATCTTCATTTTCTTTAGTTAAGGAAAGTGTGGTATAAAGAGGTTCTGTAATGCAGTCAAATGTTGCCCAGCCAGTGAAGAGGAGAGCGAGGCTTTAACCTCTGGCTCTGTAGCCCATGCTCTTAACTCCTGTTCTCTACTGCACAGGATTTGACAGGATCCTTGCCGAGGCTACGAGAAAAGCCCCAGGCTACCAATGAAGGGCATCACTTAGCTAAGTGATTTATTTATCTAACAAAAAAGGAAGGATTGGGCTGGATTTTAACCTAGCCATTAATCAGCTTGTTAACCCTGACCTTTCAAATCAATCTTCAATATCTACCTTTACCTTTTAGGAAGGATTCCATTTTCAAGTGATAAAGCACATTTTCTTCTTCTGAAAATCTAATGATCACTTGCTGTAATATTAGACATCATAGCAGTCCATCAGACCATTAGTTACATGTACAATCTATTAATGTATAGTATTCACAGTTGCATTTTCTTTCAAGTCAATAAAAAGGAAACAATTTATTATAAGGGCCTGATATCTACCTTGATGCTTGAAGACAGTCTTTCCCAAAGACTTATTTAGGGACCAATGTAGTTAGGTAGTTAGAGGTGGTTAGAAAAGCATGGCTTCTCTCCCCAGCTTGGCCACTTAGAGTTGCATGGCCTTGTTGGGGACAGAAACTTCCTAAGTATCTGTTTCCTCATATTAAAATGGAATGGCACCACCTACCTTCAAGAGTTCTTGTGAAGATCAAACTTGAAAACTTCTATAAATTAATTAGGATGTTGGACACAGAACAAGTGTTTTATAACTTGAGTAGGTTAAAATATTTCTTCTCCAGAACGAAGATGCTTCATCATCTAGAATCATCTAGACCTTAGCATTAAAACATCTTCAGACTTCCCTAAGCAGTCCTTGGGCATCAAGTTGAGGCCAAACAAAGGGATTCTAGGAAACCAGCCCAGACCACAAAAGCACATCCACCAGATGTCAGTCATTAACCTGGGGGAGGAGCATTTAAAAGTTGCAAATTCTCAAAATATGCTTTTAATCCTCAAAACTAATGAGAGACCAACCTACTCTACTAGCCTATGGTACTCCCCACTAAATGACTAACCTCTGTGAGATTTTTCAGCCACAGAAGTCGGGGGTGGGGTGAGGGGAAGTAAGGGAAGCGTGAGAGAGTGGTGGAAGAGACAATTTTTAAAGCCAGTCACTCTACCACCAAACATTCTGGGAGCTTTTTATATCTGCCTAGAAGCATCAAGTTCAGGGAGAGAAATGTGACAAGATGAGTCTCTGGCTTACAGCCTTTTATCAACAGGGTAAGATAGATAGATGGATGGATTTTGTCTATTCATTGTTCTGTTGGTAATGTGGTCCCGGTCTGTGAAAAAGCAACAAAATGGAAAAGCCAACAATCCTGCCCCAGGATGGCATAGAGTCACCACCAAATGGAGGTAACAGGGTATGGTGTCTGCACTATAGAAAAGTTCACACATGAGACCCAATCTGAACTGGGTTCTACAGCACGATTGGGATTGAGCTTGGTAAAGAGGAAAGAAACTGCATTGTAGAGGGAAGAAAAATATGAGCAAATATTAAGAAGGGAGGAAGAAGAAGCTGTGTTGAGGGAAAAGGTGGGCCAGTGAGCTAATGATCCGGAGGATCTAAATATACCAGATATCAGAGGGACAAACTGTAGGGTAGGTTGACACCATGTTATCCATGATCATAAATGACTGGCTGTGAAGGTGACAATTTACTGTGAGTGTGGAATGGACCTGTGTCTCCAGCAGTTCCGAGAAATACGTCTTTGTGCCAGAAGCTGGCCACGTTACTACTGGTATGTCTCCTCCTCCCCCCTGTACTCCCAGCTGGAGTTTCTTCTGAAGCAATCATAAATATTTGATCAGACCTCCGCACGTTGCATGGTTGGCAACCTGGCTCTACCATTTAACTTTTAGTGGAGTGACCTCTCTTGTGAACATTTGGTACTGAAGATGGCTCGTTAGGCAAAAATTGAGTAGGGTCAACATCAGCCTTGCAAATCCTTATGAAGGTCCCCCAGTGGGGCCCCCATTTTCTCTTTCCATGGGCCCAGGGTGGCCAGTTTTTCTCACAATATTGGAACAGATTGCTGCTTTTTTGGCCTGAGAGCATGATGAAGTAATTGAATGTTTTAGGAACTTGATGTACGGAGAATGTGAACCTTTTAACATTAGAATCACACTTACTTTGGCAGCAGGCTCAAGCCTGAGAGACGCCTGGGAACAGAATGTGATGGAGGCAACAGCACTTTCTCTCCTGCTTCATGTTCATTCTGGGGCAGGCCCTCCTGGCTTGGAGGACAGAGCAGGACAGACCACATTATTAAATATTCTCGTTCATTCTTTCCCTTCCCACTCTCCCTCTCTCCTCCCCACTACCCCTCCCTGCCCTCCTTCCTCCCTCCCTCTCCCCCCTTCTCTGACTCCACCCCCCAACCCCCACCAAGCACACATAGTACTCAATTCCAGTAACTTCTACAAGCTTATGTTGTGTCTCCATTTAGCATGTGTTCTCTTTAAATTCTCAACCCTATGAAGTGTAGGCATCATTGCTAGCCTCATTATAAAGATGAAGAACCTGAGGCATAGAATGTCCAAGGAACCAAGAGCTTATAAGTGGCAAAGCTGGAGTTTGAACCCAGGGCTATTTGACTCCAGGATTCAGAGCCCAGTTAATCATGTAACCCTGGGCTAAGCACATAATCCCTTCTTATTTGATGGTTATATATGCCATATATATGTTAAATATAACTTACTTATTAGTATATTAATATATGTATAATTTATTATATATTCATATATGTAACAATAATGTGTATTATGACAGCCACTATATTATCTGTAAAATGAGGATCGTAGCACCACCTCATAAAGAGAACCTATGGAATAATGTAAATACCTCACTTTGACTTGTCATGCTATCTTCCACAGAACAGCTATAATTGTCATCATTACATACATAGAAAGGGGATATAACTCTACTGAGACACTGTTTCCACCATCCACAAGATCTAGTCCAACTGGGGCAAGAGATTAATGAAAGGTGTAAACCACAGTCATGTATGACTATGTACCCAGAGAAGACATACAGCAAACAGGTGTCAGGTGTTGCAAGGAGGAGTGCCCTGGGGGCTGGTAACGGTGGGTATAGTGTCACTGAGTTTGTTCCAATATGTACACATGGATGAATAAAAGAAGGGATATTACATACACAAGTTTTGAAAACATCAATTATAAATGTATAGTTAGAGTTACCACTCCAGTCTACTGGTAGTATCTGTAAGAATCTCAGCCTTTGTTCAGGTTTAGTGAATAAAGACAGCCTTGGAGGAGAAAAGTCTGCCATGGGTGCCCCATGCCATGTGGCTTCTCATTCCCCTATTGGATATAAACCAGGAACATATGTATGCTATGTGTGTACAAATAAATATATAATGAATGGTATATCTGGAACATTATTTATCAAATATTTAGAGTGGCTACTCCTGAATGGTTTTGACTTTCTTTAGATTTTTTTTTTTTTGATAGCTTTAATTTTTTGCTGAGGGTCTAGGAGCTTTATGACCAAGAAACAATAGGCTATTCTCAGTTTACTTTTTTGTTTTTATTTTTTTCAGTGTCGACAGCAAAAACCACAAGGTAGGCTATTCTCGTTTTACAGGAAATCATTACCTCTCACCTCATCTGACACTGTTCCTGCTTCATCTACTTTCTCTTTCTCCTCCTCCTCCTCCTCCCTGAGCACTACCCCACCTGGGAGGATTTTGTCCCCATAGAAGTATAAAGACCCCTCACTGCCGTGACTGGCCTCTAATCTTCGACCTCCTTAGCAGGGAGGGTAATTATTACTCCTCCCAGAAACTGAGAGTGACTTCTTGCCTGGGTGGGGAATGGGAAACAACAGCCTCTTGAGTATAGAATGGATCCCCCCGTGGCCCATCGACCCTGGGGCAGCAGGATGGCAGAGCTCCTTTTCCTCCTGATATGACCGAGGGAAAACGCAGGAAACTCACATGTAGTAGTTTGTGGAACCGAAGAATACTCAGAGCCAACAGACTAGAAGAAATTAAAGGTTCACTGACATTCCACTCAACCAAAGACATTCTTTATTCTAAGGAGATAATAGCTATCTACGAAAGAGCTGTCTTGTGATCGTAATCATTTCTGCTGCTACCACCCGCACAGTAGAGGCTAATGTGGTGCATAACATCGCCTAGAATGTCACCGATTGTTCCTTGAGGGCAGCAGGACAAACCCAGTTCCCAGAGCTGCCTGCCAGGAAGAAATGGATGCTGTAGTCCGGGAATGGTCTGGATTAGGGGATCCATCTTGAATTTCATGTCTGTTTCTGAAAGTGTGGTCCCAGAATACCCATGTGATAGGATTGTGTAGTAAACAAGTTTGGGATGGAACTTAACTGGCTCAAGTCTTTTGTTTCTGGTGGGACTTTGATGCAGAGGCTTCATAATGCTGATATACATTGTGTGTCTCAGACAGGGAGATGGGGCTTACAGCGGTTTCTAACCTTATTTGACCCCAGAATCCTTGTTTCCATGGACTATCTGGATGGATAAGTATTTCAAAGAACAGATATTCAGAAATGCTCCCATAGATATTTGTGGCAGGAGCCAGAGGGACTCCCCAGAAAAATTTTGAAATGGTTTAAGGGGCCCTTGGTATCAGATTCTGTTGCAACGTTTCATACCATTTTGGCAAATAAATTGCCAAAGAAAAGAAAAAACCTATAGCTCTTGCAAATGCAGTGCAAAGTTTTAAAAATGTATCATGTGCAACAGGGCTAACTAGAAAAGCGTGATCTTGAAAATGAACCTCTTGGTCCCATCATTTCTAACTGTAAATTTTCAGATGGACTTTCAGATACTAGATTTTCTTAATGCAGCCAGGTTAGATGCCTAGTTCAAAGCAGAGGTGGTGCAGACAGCCGGTCTAAAGCAAGAATCCTCTCCTCCTAGAAATGGAACTACTTGATTCTCCACAGTGCCCGGCACCCACCCTTTACAACCCAGTTCTTACTTTTGGCTTTGCAATTATTTTAGTACTCTCCCAAATCTGGAAACCCTCCTTTCCTGTCAGCTAAATCAGTATTTCTCTCCTATCGAAGACCCTCATTTTCTAGGTGAAGCTTCCAGAATGGCATCATTATGTCCAAAGAAGACTTTCTCGTTATTTCAGTATAATATATAGTATAAGGAAGTCAGAATGTTAGAGTAAAAAGCAGGGAAAGGAAGAAGTTAATTTGAGACTTAACCTTGAAAAACTTTTTAATATAAGCTTACATTTTTATATTTAACTTTAGGTTACAATTACAACAGGATATACTTTCGGGCATACTGTTGCGTGATAACATCAAACAATACTCTAAACTCCACAGTTGACTTTCATTACATGGTCATAAATATTTTACAAAAACATTCCAGAGTTTCATCAAACTATTTCCGAGTTCTCTCATGATTCTCTGATATTCACATTTTTCTGTTCTGAAATGCCCATCCGTGTTGATTTTCTCCTCTTTCTGCGTTACCTGGGCTATTTCTGCCAGATTCTCTTTTATCGATGGCTTTTGTGTGTGGTTCAAAAGCAGTACTCGTAGTGAATTCCTTCAAACTCCCCAAAATACTTTTCCAACATCACATTTATCAATTTCATGGAATTCTGGTCTTTTTCCAAGATGGACAATTTCACTTTTGAACAAATGTAAATGGCTCTGTTGGATCTTTAAAAATTCTCCATGAGGGCGCCTGGGTGGCTCAGTTGGTTAAGCTACTGCCTTCAGCTCAGGTCATGATCCTGGAGTCCCTGGATCGAGTCCCACATCGGGCTCCCTGCTCAGCAGGGGGTCTGCTTCTCCCTCTGCCCTCTTCCCTCTCGTGCTCTCTGTCTCTCATTCTCTCTCTCTCAAATAAATAAATAAAATATAAAAAAATAAATAAATAAAAAAAATAAATAAAAATTCTCCACGAGAGTTCCCACAAAGACTAAGAGGTGGCAGTTCATGGCAAATAGAGAGGGATGATTGAGTGGAGACAAATCTGACAAGTAGTTACTACCAATATTTTCATGTTCTATTGACCTCTGCTTTTTGTGCAAACCTCGTCACTTAGGGGACTTGATTTATATGGAGACTTTGTCCATGATTATGAAAATTAAGTCTTAAATAACTAATGTATTTTCCACTTTGCATTTTTACAAATCTGAAAGGTCAAAAACACCAGATTTATGAGTAAGAGCAAAGTCTAAAGTGTTCTGTTGGATAGGAGTTAAATTCACAAGTCAGAAGTTTATAGGCATTTTCAGAAGAAAAGAAAACAAAATCTACCAGAGATGATGAAAAATCAGAGCCCCCTCTACTTCCATTTCTCATGTTTCACTTGAGTGCCCTTTGCACCCAACAGATAATAGTCCTGCTTAAAAACCTACAAAGATGATAGATTGGCTTCTGTTTATATAAAGTACAAAAACAGCCAAAACTAGTCTATGCTGTTAGAGATCAGGATAGAGGTGGCTCTTGGAATTCTTCTGTAAGAAATATTTGTCTCTTCTCTCCCATTTGTTTGTTTTATTCAATAATTTATGTATGTCCGTGTGGACCCATGCATATTAATTTTACAATTTGGGTTACAATCTAATACTACATTACTTACTTTTTGCTCATATTGTTCTTTTTGCCCCAGCTTTATTAAGGTATAATTGAGAATTAAAATTGTACGATATTTAAAGTATACAATCTGATGATTTGGTCTTTGTATATTGTGAAAGAATTCCCCCAATCAAGTTAATTAACACATCCATCACCCACATATTTACCTTTCATGTGTACATGTGTGAATATTTAAATCCTATTCTCTTAACAAATTGCAATTACACAATGCAGTGTTACCAAGTAGAGTTACTGTGTTAGATATTAGATCCTCAGATCTTATTAATCTTAAAAGTTTGTGTGAGTGTGTGTATTCAATATCTTGGCTTCTATAAATGACGCTGCAATGAACATGGAACTTCATATACTTTTTGAGTTAGTATTTTCATTTTCTTCAGAAAAATACCCAGAGGTGGAATTGCTGGATCATATGGTAGGTAGATAGATATTTTTTAGGACTCTCCATATTGTTTTCCATAGCAGCTGTACAAATTTACATTCCCACTGACAGTGCAAGAGGGTTCTCTTTTCTCCTTGTCCTCACCAATGCCTGTTATTTCTTGCCATGTTGATACTATCCATTCTAATGAGTGTGAGGTAATGTTTCCTTATGGTTCGGATTTGTGTTTATCTGATGGTGAGTGTTGTTGAGCACCTTTTCATGAGTTTCTTGACCTTCTGTATGTCTTCTTTGTTTTTCCATTCGTTTCCTTTGCCATTGTTTAATCAGATTTTTGGTTTTTGACTTTTTAGTTTGAGATAGTCCCACTTGTTTATTTTTGCATCTTTATTTTTGCTTTTATTGCCTCTGCTACTGGTACAACATCCAAAAAAACATCACCAAGATCGATGTCAAAAAACTTACTACTGGTGTTTTCTAATATGAGTTGTATGGTTTCAGGTTTCACGTTCAAGTTTTTAATCCATTTTGAGTTCATTTTTATGTATGGTCTACACCATTCAGTGGTCCAGTTCCATTCTTTTGCATGTGGCTTCTGCTTTCAAACACCATTTTTGAAGAAACTCTTTTCCTTATTGTATATTCTTGGCTCCTGTGTTAAAAATTAAGTTAACATATATATGCGTGGGTTTTTTTTCTGGGCATTCTATTTCAGTTATCTGTGTGTCTCTTTTCCTGCCAATACCATACTGTTTTGATTACTGTAGCTTTGTAATATGTATTTTTAAATCGGGGAGCATGATACATCTAACTTTGTTCGACTTTCTCAAGTTGGCATTGGCAATTCAGGGTCTTTGGGGTTCAAAACAAATTTTAGGATTGTTTTATTTCTGTGAAAAACGCCATTGGAATTTTGTTAGGAATTGTATTGATTCTGTAGATTAAGTAGTATGAACATTTTAACAATGTTCTTCCAATCCAGGAGCTCAGAATATCTTTCCATTTATTTGTCTCTTCTCGAATTTCTTTGACCAGTGTCTTAATAGTTTTCAGAATGCAGATCTTTCACCTCCTTAAGTTTATTTCGTTATTTTATTCTTTTTGATGCACTTGTAAGTGACATTGCTTAAAAGCAACAGATTTTTGTGTATTGATTTTGTATCCTGCAATTTTACTGAATTCATTTATTCTAAAATTTTTGATGGTGTCTTTAGGGTTTTTTATAATATTATGTCATCTGCAAATAGTGACAGTTTTACTTTGTTCTTTCCAATTTGGATGAATTTTAATTCTTCTTCTTGCTTAATTATTCTAAGTAGGAACTTCAATACTGTGTTGAATAAAAGTGGTGAGAGTGGACATCCTTGTCTTGTTGCTGATCTTAAAGGAAAAGCTGCAGCTTTTCACCATAGAGTATGATGTTAGCTGTGAGCTTGTCATATATGGCCTTTATTATATTGAGGTATGTTCCATCTATGCCCACTGTATTCAGAGTTTTTATCATAAATGGAGGTTGAATTTTGTCAAATGCTTTTTTTGCATCTATTGATGACCAACTGCTTTCTATCTTTCATTTTGCTAATGTGATGTAACATTCTGATTGATTTGCAGTTGTTGAACCATCTTTGCATCCTTGGAATAAATCCCACTCCGTCATGCTGCATAATACTTTTACTGAATTGTTGAAATCAGTTTGCTAATACTTTGCTGAGGATTTTTGCATCTATCTTCTTCAGAGATGTTGGCCTGTAATTTTCTTTTCTTATGGCTGGTTTTGGTATCAGGGTAATGCTGGCTTTGTAAAATGAGTTTGGAAATGTTCCCTCTTCTTTTATTTTTTTTTGTAAGAGTTTGAGTAGAATTTATATGTGTTCTTTAGATGTTTAGTAGCATTAACCAGTGAAGCTGTCTGCCCCTGAACTTTTGTTTGTTAGGAGGTTTTTAAATTGCTGACTCAATCTCCTTACTAGTAATAGCCCTTTTCAGAATTTCTGTTTCTTCATCATTCATTCTTGGTAGGTACTATGTTTCTAGGAATTTATCCATTTCTTCTAGGTTGTCCAATTTGTTGGCATACAGTTGTTCATATTAGTATCTTACAATCCTTCCTATGGTCTGTGGTATCAGTTGTAATATCTCTTTCATTTCTAATTTTATTTATTGAGTTCTTTCTCTTTTTTTTCGTGATGAGTCTAGCTAAAAATTTCTCAATTTTATCTTCTCAAAGACCCAGCTCATAGCTTCATTGATCTTTTCTACTCTTTTTGTCTCTATTTCATTTATTTCTGCTCTGATTTTGGTCATTTCCTTCCTTCTACTAACTTTGGGCTGTGTTTCTTTTTCTAGTTCCTTGAGGTGTAAAGTTAGGTTATTTGAGATTTTTCCTATTTCTTGGTGTAGGCATTTATCACTATGAGCTTCCCTCTTACAGATGATTTTGCTGCATCCTGTAAGTTTTAGTATGTTCTGTTTTCATTTGTCTTAAGGTATTTTTTGTTTTGTTTTCTTCTTTGACCCATTGGTTTCATGTAACTGTAGTTGGAAAGGATGCTTGATATGATTTCAGTTTTCTGAAATGTATTAAGACTTCTTTTGTGCCAGCATATTATCTATTCTGGAGAATGTTTCTTGTGCACTTGAGAAGAATGTATATTCTGTTGCATTTGGATAGAATATTCTGTATATATTTTTTAAGTCCATCTGTTCTGATGTGTTTTTTATGGCTGATGTTTCCTGACTGATTTTTCTCTCTAGATGGTCTATCCATTGATGAAAGTGGAGTATTAAAGTCACTACTATTATTGTATAGCTGTCTATTTCTTCCTTTAGATCTATTAATATTTGGTATATATATTTAGATGCTTCCTATGTGGGATGCATAAATTTTTACAAATGTTAGATTCTTTTGTTGGATTGAACCTTTTATCATTATGTAATGCCTTTCTTTGTCTCTTGTTACAGTCTTTGATTTAAAGTCTGATGTAAGGTTAACTACCCCATCTTTCTTTTGGTTTCCATATCTTTTTGCATCCCTTCTCCTTCATTCTATGTGTGTTATATCTGAATTGAGCCCCTTATAGGTAGCATATAAGTGAGTCTTGTTGTTTTATCCATTCAGCCATTCTTTCTTTTTAAACATTTTATTTATTTATTTTTAAATGAAATGTAGTTGACATATAATATTAGTTTCTGCTGTACAACATAGTGATTCAGCATTTATATATTTTATAAAATGATCACCATAATGAGTGTAGTTACCATCTGTCACCATACAAAGTTATTAAAATAATATTGACTGCATTCCCTGTGCTGTACTTTACATCCCTATGACTTACTTATTTTGTAACTCTAAGTTTTTACCTATTAATCTCTTTCAGCTATTTTGCTCATACCCCCAATCACCTTCCCTCTGGCAACTGCCAGTTTATTTTCTGCATTTGTGAGTCTGTTTCTCTTTTGTTCCTTTTGTTTTTTAGATTCCCTGTATAAGTGCAATCATGTATTTGTCTGTCTCTGTATGACTTATTTCACTTCACATTGTAGCCTCTAGGGCCATCCATGTTGTCACAAATGGCAAGATTTCATTTTTTTTGTGGCTGAGTAATATTCCATTGTATATATACTACATCTTTATCCATTTGTCTAACAATGGACATTTAGATTGTTTGACTCCATATCTCAGTCATTGTAAATAATGCAATAAACGTGGGGTGCATATATCTTTTCAAAAATAGTTTTTTTATTTGTTTTCAGGGAAATAGTCAGAGGTGGAGTTACTGGATCATATTATATTTAAAATTTTAATTTACTGAGGAAGCTCTACATTGTGGAGGTACCAATTTACCTCCCAGTGACAGTTCACATGGGGTCCCTTTTCTCCACATGCTAGGAACATTTGTTATTTCTTGTCATCTTGATGTTGCCATCCTGACAGATATGAGGTGATATCTCATTGTGGTTTTGATTCGCATTTCCCTGATAGTGCTGTTGAGTATCTTTCCTTATGCCTAAGGGACATCTGTATGTCTTCTTTGGAAAAATGTCTTTTCAGGTCCTCTGCTCATTTTTTAATTGGATTGTTTAGGTTTGGGTTTTTTGTTGGTTTGTTGTTTTGTCTTGTATGAGTTCTCTATATATTTTGGATATTAATTTGTTATCAGATATGTCATTTGCAAATGTATTCTCCCATTCAGTAAGTTGACTTTTTGTTCTGTTAAGAGTTTCTTTCACTGTGCAAAAGCTTTTTAGTTTGATGCAGTCTCAATTGTTTCTTTTTGCTTTTGTTTTGTTTGCTTTTGTTGCTCTTCCCTAAGGAGACAGATACAAAAAACTATTGCTAAGATCGATGTACATGAGTTTACAGCCTCCATTTTTTTTAAGAGTTTTGTGGTTTCAGGTCTTACATTTAGGTTGTTAATCCATTTTGAGTTTATTTTTGTATATGGTGTAAGAAAGCAGCTGATTTTCATTCTGCATGTAGCTGTCCTGTTTTCCCAGCACCATTTATTGAGGTGACTATCTTTTTCACATTTTATATCATTGCATTCCTTTCTAATAGGTCGACTGATCATTTAAGTATGGGTTTATCTTTGGGCTCTCTATTATCTTTCACTGATCTATGTGTCTGCTTTTGCATTCATACCATATTGTTTGGATTACTATAGCTTTGCAGTATAGTTTGAAATCAGGGATTGTGATACCTCTACTTTTATTCTTCTTCCTTAAGATTTCTTTAGCCATTTGGGGTCTTTTGTGGGTCCAAAAAATGTTAAGGTTATTTATTTTAGTTTTATGAAAAAACTGTATTGGTATTTTCATAGGAATTGAATTGAATCTATTTGGATAGATAGCTTTGGGTAGTATGAGAATTTTAACAAGATTAATTTTTCCAATTTTTGAGTATGGTATATCTTTCCATTTATTTGTTTCTTCTTTAATTTCTTTCTACATTGTCTTACAGTTTTCACTTTCTTGGTTAAATTTATTTCTAGGTCTTTTATTTTTGTGATGCAGTTGTATGTGGGATTATTTTCTTAATTTCTCTTTCTGCTACTTCATTATTAATGTATAGAAATGCAACAGATTTTTGTATATTTATTTTGTATCTTGCAACTTTATTGAATTCATTTATCAATTATAATAATAAGTCATCAGGGTTTCTTTTATATATAGTATCATGTCATCTGCAAATAGTGACAGTTGTACTACATTATCATTTTGGATGTCTTTTATTTTCCTTGTCTGATTGCTGTGGTTAGGATTTCCATTACTATGCTGAGTAAAAGTGATGAGAGTAGACATACTTGTCTTGTTCCTTATCTTAGAAGAAAATCACCTCTTGGGGCGCATGGGTAGCTCAGATTGTTAAGCGTCTGCCTTTGGCTCAGGTCATGATCCCAAGTTCCTGGGATCGAGCCCTGCATCTGGCTCCCTGCTTGGCAGGGAGCTTGCTTCTCCCTCCCCCTCTACTGTTCCCCCTGTTTGTGCTTTCTCACTCTCTCTGTCAAATAAATAAATAAAATATTTAAAAAGAAAGAAAGAAAAAAAGAATATCATCTCTTCACTTTGAGTATGTTAGCTGGGAGTTTGTCATATATGGCCTTTATATGGGAGATGCATCCCCTCTACACCCACTTTGCTCAGAGTTTTTATCATGAATGAATACTGAATTTTGTCAAATGCTCTTTTTGCATCTATTGACGTAATCACATGATTTTTATCCTTCATTTTGCTACTGCAGTGTATCATATTGATTGATTTGCGGATGATGAACCATCCTTGAATTATTGGAATAAATCCCATTTGATTGTGGTAAATGATCTTTTTAATGTATTTTTGATTCAGTTTGCTAATAATTTGTTGAGGATTTTTACATCCATATTGATTAGGGTCATTGTTCTGTAATTTTCTCTTTTTGTAGGGTCTTTGGTTTTGGTATCAGGGTAATGCTGGCCTCAAAGAATATTTTTGGAAGTATTCCTTCCACTTCAGTTTTTTTAAATAGTTTGAGAAAGAAAGATATACACTTTTCTTTAAATGTTTGGTAGAATACACCTGTGATGCCATCTGGTCCTGGAATTTGTTGGGAATTTTAAAATTATTGATGTGATTTCATTACTAGTAATTGGTCTGTTCAGACTTTCTATTTCTTCCTGATTTAATTTTGGAAGCTTGTATATTTCTAGGAATTTATTTCTCCTAGGTTTTCCAATTAGTGTATAATTGATAATATTCACATATACTCCTTTGTGTTTCTGTGGTGTCAATTGTCACTTCTCTTTCATTTTTGATTTATGTTTATTTTAGTTCCTTGTTTTTGATGTGTCTGGCTCAAAGTTTATCAATTTTGTGTATCTTTGCAAAGAACTAGCTTTAAGTTTTATTAATCTTTTCTCTTTTTTTTTTTTTGATCTCTTTATTTCCACAGTGATCTTTATTGTTTGCTTTCTTCTTCTAAATTTAAGCTTTGTTCTTCTTCTACTTCTTCTGGGTGTAATGTCAGATTGTTTATTTGAGATTTTTATTTCTTGAGGTAGGCTGCTATCACCATAACCCTTCCTATTAGAACTGCTTTTGTGGTATCGCAAGCATTTTGAACATTGTGTTTTCATTTTCGTATATTTTAAGGTATTTTTTAAATTTCCTCTTTGATTTCCTCCTTGACCTATTGGTTGCTTAGTAGTAAATCCTTTAGCCTCCAATTGTTTCATGGGTGTTTTGTGTTTTTTTTTTTTCTTGTAATTGGTTTCTAACTCCATAGTTTTGGTGTCAGAAGAGTTGCTTGATTTGATTTCATTCTTATTTAATTTGTTGAGATTTGTTTTGTGGCTTAACATGTGATCTATCCTGGAGCATGTTACATGTGCACTTGAAAAGAGTGTATATTCTGCTTCTTTTGGTTGGAATGTTCTGTACATATCTGTTAACTCCATCTAGTCTAATGGGTCGTTTAAGGCCAATGTTTCCTTATTGATTTTCTGTCTGGGTGATGTGTTCATTGATGTAAGCTGGGTGTTAAAGTCCCTTACTGTTATCCTATTGCCAGCAATGTTTTCTTTAGGTCTGTTAATATTTGCTATAAGTGTTTAGGTGCCCCTAGGTGCGTAGATATTTAAGTGTTTTATTTTCTTCTTGGATTTATTGATGGACACATGGGCTGTTTCCATATTTTGGCTATTATATATAATGCTGCAATAGACATCTGGTGCATGTATCCCTTTGAATTAGTGCTTTGGTATTTTTTGGGTAAATACCCAGTAGTGCAATTACTGGATCACAGGATAGTTCTATTTTCAATTTTTTTGAGAAACCTCCATACTGCTTTCCACGGTGGCTGCACCTGTTTGCATTCCTGCCAACAGTGTACGAGGGTTCCTTTTCCTCCACATCCTCCCCAACCCTTGTTTCTTGTTTTGTTGATTTTAGCCATTTGACAGGTGTAAGGTGATATCTTATTACAGTTTTGATTTGCATATTCCTGACGACGAGTGATGTTGAGCATCTTTTTGTGTGTCTGTAGGCCATCTGTATGTCATCTTTGGAGAAATGTCTGTTTGTATCTTCTGCCCATTTTTAATTGGATTATTTGTTCTTTGGGGTGTTGAGTTGTATGAGTTATTTATATATTTTGGATACTAACCCTTTCTTGGATATGTCATTTGCAAATATCATTCAGTAGTTTGTCTTTTACCTTTGTTGATTGTTTTCTTCACTGTACAGAGACTTTTTATTTTGATGTAGTCCCAGTAGTTTATTTTTGCTTTTAATTCCCTTGCCTCAGGAGACATATCTAGAAAAATGTTGCTACAGCCAATGTCAGAGGAATTACTGCCTATCTTCTCTTGAAGAATTTTTATGGTTTCAGGTCTAACAGTTAGGTCTTTAATCCATTTTGAGTTTATTTTTGTGTACAGTGAAAGGAAGTGTTTCAGTTTCATTCTTTTGCATCCAGTTTTCTCAACACCATTTGTTGAAGACTCTTTTTCCCATTGCATTTTCATTCCTCCTGTGTTGAAGTTTAATTGACCATATTATTGTGGGTTTATATCTGGGTTTTCTGTTCTATTCCACTAATCTGTGTATCTATTTTTATGCCAGTACCATACTGTTTTAATTATTACCACTTTATAATATAACTTGAAAGCAGAAAATGTGATACTTCCAGTTTTATTTTTCTTTTTCAAGGTTGCTTTGGCTATTTGAGGTCTTTTGTGGTTGCATACAAATTTTAGATTATTCAATCTAGTTCTGTCAAAACTGCTGTCGGTATTTTGATAAGGATTGCATTAAATCTGTAGATTTCTTTGTGTAGTATAGACATTTTAATATTTGTTCTTCCGAACCATGAACATATAATGTCTTTCCATTTCTTTGTGTCTTCTTCAGTGTTTTATGGTTTTCAGAGTCCAGGTCTTTCACCTCTTTGGTTATATTTATTCCTTGGTATTTTGTTTTTGGTACAATTATAAATTGGACTGTTTTCTTAATTTCACTTTCTGCTGATTCATTATTAGTGTATAGGAATGCAACAGATTTCTGTACATGGATTTTGTGTCCTGCAACTTTACTGAATTTATCAGTTCTAGTAGTTTTTTGGTGGAGTCTTCAGGGTTTTCTATATATAGTATCCATGTCATCTGCAAATAATGAGAGTTTTACTTCTTCCTTACCAATTTGGATGCCTTTTATTTCTTTATGTTGTTTAATTGCTGTGACTAGGACTTCCAGTACTATGTTGAATAAAAGTGGTGAGAGTGGACATTCTTGTCTTGTTCCCGATCTTAGGGGCAAAGCTCTCCATATTTCACCATGGAGTATGATGTTGGCTTTGGGTTATTCATATTAGGCCTTTATTATGTTGAGGTATGTTCCCTCTAGACCTATTTTGCAGAGAGTCTTTATCATGAATGGATGTTGTACTTTGTCAAATGCTTTTTCTGGATCTATTGAACTGATCACAAGATTTTTATCCTTTCTCTTATTGATGTGACATATCACATTGATTTGTGATTATTGAACCACCCTTGTGTCCTGGGAATAAATCCCACCTGATGAAGGTGTATGATTTTTTAAAAGATTTTATTTATTTTAGAGAGAAATGGAGAGTGTACACAAGGGTGGGGGGACAGAGGGCGACGGAGAGAGAGAACCTCAGGCAGACTCTATGCTGAGCACAGAGCCCAACACAGGGCTCAATCTCATGACTCTGAGATCATGACCTGAGCAGAAATCAAGAGTCAGATGCTTAACCGATTGAGCCACGCAGGCGCCCTGAGGTGTATGAATTTTTTTTTAATGTATCGTTGGATGCAGTTCGCTAATATTTTTTGAGGAATTTTGCATCTATATTCATGACAGATATTGGCCTGTATTTCTCCTTTTTTGTGGTGTCTTTACCTGGTTTTGGAATCAGGGTGATATTGGCCTTATAGAATGAATTTGGAAGTTTTCCCTCCCCTGCCATTTTTTGGACTAGTTTGGGAAGAATAGGTATCATTTTTCTTTAAATGTTTGGTAGAATTCACTTGTGAAGCTGTCTGGTCCTGTACTATTTGGCGTGGGAAGGGGGCCGGTCTTTTTGTATTATTGTTTAAATTTCATTGCTGGTAATTGGTCTGTTCAAATTTTCCATTTCTTCCTGCTTTAGTTTTGGTAGGTTATATGTTTCTAGAAATTTATCCATTTTTTCCAATTGTTCAATTTGTTGGCATATAGGTTTTCATAATCTGTTAAAATTGTTTGTACTTCTGTGGTGTTGACTGTTATTTCTCCTCTTTCATTAGTGATTTTATTTATTTGAGTCCTCTCTCTCTCTCTCTTTGATGAGTTTGGCTAGAGGCTTATCAATTTTGTTGATCCTTTCAAAGAACCATCTCCTGGTTTCATTCATCTATTCTATTATTTTTAGTTTCTATAATCTGCTCTAATCTTTATTATTTCCTCCCTTTTGCTGGGTTGGAGTTTGTTCTTGTTTTTCTAACTCCTTTAGGTGTAAGTTTAGGTTGTTAATTTGAGATTTTTCTTCTTGATGTAGACCTGTATTTCTATGAACTTCCCTCTTTGAACCACTTTTGTTGCATTCCAAAGATTTTGGCATTTTAATTTGTTTCCATGTAATTTTTTATGTCTTCTTTGATTTCTTGGTTGACCATTTCAGTGTTTAGTACCATGTTATTTAACCTCCATGTATTTGTGCTCTTTCCAGATTTTTTCTTGTGGTTGATTTCTAGTTTCATAGTGTTGTGGTCAGAAAAGATGCATGGTATGGCTGACTTTTTTTTAATTTGTTGCAACTTGTTTTGTGGCCTAATAATAATAATAATATGTGATCTATTCTGGAGAATGTGCCATCTTTTAGAATGGGATGTTCTGAATATGTCTATTAAATCCATCTGGTCCAGTGTGTCATTCAAAGCCATTGTTTCCTTGTTGATTTTCTGTTGGGGTGATCGGTTTAGTCCATTTACATTTAAACTAATTATTAAGATATATGTATCTATTGCCATTTTGTTGATTTGGGGGGGTGGTGTATTTTGTAATTCTCACTGCTCTGTCCTTCTCTAGCTCTGTTATCTTCTGATTTTTTTTTTAACTTCATGTTATGTTTGGACTCCTTTCTGTTTATTTTTTGTATATTTGTTATTGATATTTGGTTCCTGGTTACCGTGAATTTCATATATAACATCCTATGTAGATAGCAGACTATCTTAAGTCAATGGTAGCTTAAGCTCAAGTGTGTTCTAAAAGTACTACAGTTTGACTTCCCCCTCTGTTTTATGTATATGATGTCATATTTTACATCTCTTTATTTTGCATATCACTTGACTAATTTTTCAGGTATAATTGATAGTACTACTTTTAACTTTCATACTTGCTTTATAAGTGACTGGTTTTACTATATGTTTGCTTTTACCTTTGAAAGTTTTTCTTTCATAATTTTCTTCTAGTGATGGCCTTTGGTTTAATGAAGTCCCCTTAACATTTCTTAGAAGGCCAGTTGAGTGGTGATAAACATTTTTAACTTATGTTTGTCTAGGAAACTCTATCTCCTTTAATTCTGCAATGATAACCTTGACAGGTAGAGTATTCTTGGTTGAGGTTTTTTTCCTTTCAGCACTTTAACTATATCATGGCACTTCCTTACTGCTGCAAAGTTTCTGCCAAAAATCAGCTCATAGTCTTCTGGGTGTTCCCTTCTAGGTTATTGGTTTCTTTTCTCTGGTTACCTTTAAGATTTTATTTATTTTTGGACATTTTAATTATTATGTGCCCTGGTGTGTACTTCATAGGGTTCATCTTACTCAGGGCTCTCTCTGCTTCCCAGACCTAGTGTCTGTTTCTTTCCCAAGTTTGTCAAAGTTGTCAAATATTACATCTTCAAATACATTTTTTTTGCTGTTTTGTCTATCTCTTCTCTTTTTGGGACCCCCTATCATGCAGATTTTAGTATGTTTAATGTTGTCCCAGAGGTTCCTTAACCTATCCTCATTATTTTTGTTCTTTTTTCTTTTTGCTATTCAGCCTGGATGATTTTTACTACCCTGTCTTGCAGATCACTGATACTTCTTCATCCTCTCATCTGCTGTTGATACCCTTAGTTTATTTTTCATTTCAGCTATTGTATTCTTCATCTCCGATTGGTTCTTTTTTATATTTTCTATCACTTTGTCAAAGTTCTCACTGGGTTCCTTCACTCTTCTCCAAAGTCTGGTGAATATGTTTATGACCATTACTTTGAACTCTATCCCATAGATTGGTATCTTCGCTTCATTACATTTAGGGTTTATTGTTTGTTTGTTTTGGGGGTGTTTTTGTATTTTTGTTGTTGTTGTTTGTTTGTTTTTAGATTTCTGGTTTCTTTCATTGGGAGCATGTTCCTCCCTGACTTATTTTATCTGACTTCTTGTGTTTGTATCTATGTTTCAAGTAGGTCATCTATGTCTCCTGGCCTTAAAGGTAGTGGCCTTTTGTAGAATGTGTCCTCTGGGGCCTACTGGCACTCCAGGGATATCCCCTATTTGGGCTGTGTATGCTCTTCTGTATATCAGGACCACTACCGCTGCAGGCAGGCTAGTGGACAAGGCTGGCCCCCAGGTCAGCAGCTGCAATGCCTGGCCCCAGTTTCTGGGAGTGCACTGGTGGAAGGGGTTGGTCCCAGCATGAGTGTCTGAGAGGCGTGGCTGTGGCTGGGGCTGCAAGTGTGCTTGTGGGTGAAGTTACTCCCCAGTGTGTTTGGCTGTGAAGCTCAGCCACAGGTTTTGTGGCCATGCTGGTGAGAGAGGATGCCCAACCCAAGACCAAAGTGTCTTTGGAGGGGCATCAGTCCCAACTGAAGCTGCTTCCTGGGTGTGGTAGTGCAGGAGCCACTTAAGCGGGGAACACTGGTCCCAAGCAAGGCTGCCTGCCATGTGTAGGGTGGGAGCCACTTTGCTGGGATACCTACCAGAGCGGGTCCACAGGGGTACATCTGGGCAGGGCAAATGGTGTTAGCAAGGTATATAGAGACGTTGGAACTGACTCACAGCAGCTTTGGGCCAGCTGGGCTAAAGGAGTGTAAGAAAAATGGCACCTGCCAGTGTTTTCAGTCCTGGAGAGAGGTGCAAGAGTTCCAAGAGATCCCCATGCCTATGATACACACCCTAACCTTAGTCAGCAAAAATCCTTCCTGTATAGGCCGGGCACTTTTCAAACTCCTGCTTCTTGCTGAGTCTCAGACCCAGTATTACTGTGTGTGAACTCCTTAAGACTGGAGGTTTCATTTCCTCCAACCTTTTGGCTCTCCCGGAGTTACACCCCACTGGTTTTCAAATGTTCTAGAGTGAAGCTCTGCTGATTTGCAAATCCAGACTTTATGGTGGTTTGTCACCTCAAGTGCAGATCCCCAGGGCAGGGGTGTGCCCTCTGTGTGGCTTGAACTCCTTGTTCCTCAAGAAGAAACTTGTACTATCACTCCCAGTTGTGGGTCACTGAGCCAGGGGTTTGGTTCCTGACTACATCTCTTCTCAATGTGTGTGTGTGTGTGTGTACATATGTATGTGTGTGTGAGAGCATGTGCACATGTATGTTTATATCTTTAGCTATAGAAGAGCTATTCTTCTAGTCTTCAGCTTATTCTCAGAGTGATTTGTAATATAAGTACTCAAAACCTTGGTATATCTGTGGAAGGAGGTGAACTCAGGATCTTCCTACTCCACATGTTCCGAGAACTCCCACTCTGTCTTTTCATTGGAGAATTTAGCTAATTTGCATTTAAAGTAATTATTGAAATGTATGTACTTATTGCAACTTTGTTAATTCTTTTCTAGCTGTTTTGTTGTTCTTCTGTATCCTTTTCTTCTTTTGTTCCATTCCTTTGTGGTTTGATGTCTTTCTTTAAAGTATGTTTAGATTCCTTTCTCTTTATCTTTTCTGTATCTACTATAGGTTTTTGCTTTGTGGTTACCATGAGGCTTCAAATAACGACTTAAATTTTTAACAGTGTATTTCAATTTGATAACAATGTAAGTTTGAACACATTCTAACACTCTACATTTTTTTGTTCTCTCCTCATCCACATTTTAGGTTTTTGATGTCACATTTTATATCTATTGATCTTGTGTATCCCTTAATTAATTGTTGTACTTAGTTATTTTTCCTGCCTGTGTCTTGTCTGGAAAACTCTGTCTCTTCTTCAATTCTGAATGTATGTTTTACCTGGTAGAATATCCTTGGTTGGAAGGTTTTTCTTTCTTTCAGCCCTTTGCTGACCAGAAGAAAGCGGCACAATATGCTGTTTCTGCTGATAGTCTTATGGGGGTTTTTCTCTTACTGTTTTTAAGATTCTGTTTGTCTTTACTTTTGGCATTTTAATTATAATGTGTCTTGGTGTGGGTATATTTGGGTTCATCTTTGGATTTCTCTGGACATATTGTATCTGGATGTCTGTTTTCTTCCCAAGGCTAGGGAAATTTCAATCATTATTTATTCAAATAAGTTTTCTGCCCCATTTTCCCTTCTTCTTCTGCAGCCCCTATGATATGAACATTATTCTGCTTGATATTATACCATAAGCTGTTTGAGCTATCTTGGCTTTTTGTTTTGTTTTTCTGCTGTGATTGGGTGAATTTTACTGTTATGTCTTTGAGTTCACTGATCCTGTCTTTTGCTTCATGTATTCTGCTGTTGAAGCCCTCTATTTTTCAGTTTAATTATTGTATTCTTCAGCTCTTTGACTTCTTTTTGGTACTTTCTTACATTTTTTTTTAAAGATTTTATTTATTTAGAATCTACATGGACATTATTTTGAACTCTTTATCAGGTAAATAAGTTATCTCCTTTTAATTAGGGATTTTTTTTTCTGAGGTTTTATCTTGTTTCTTTGAAACATATTCCTGTTTTTTTTTCATTTCCCTTGGCTCTCTGTGTTGGTTTCTATGCATTAGATAAAACAGCCATCTCTCTCCATTGTGAAGGAGTGGCTTCATGTAGGAGATGAAACTTACTGTTCAATCCTGCCCTAGCTCTTTGTTGTCTCTCAAATCTTTATGATTATCCAAGAAGCTTATTTCATTTTTAGTGGCTCCCAGTTGAGGGCCTGCCTATACATGTGAATTCCCAAAGGGGAGGAAATCAGCCCCTAGATTCAGGCTGATTGGAAGCCAGACCCTTAGGCAGGAGCTTTTAAAGTATTCAAGGGACATCTGGGCAGCGGCCACAAGAACCAAGACACCAGATATGTGTAAAAGCTCCTCTCCCCGAGATATTGGTGCTTTGGAGAGTGGCAGAGGGAAAATTCAAAGATAACTCTTGCCCTGTGAAGTCTCCAGAGTATTACAGTGGGCCCTTACATGTGTGTTTAGTTAAAAGCCTGCCCCTTGGGCTTCAGCTATGCAGGTAAACTAATAGGGCCTCTTTCACAGAAAGACTGCATGCTTAGTCTGTTGCCTCTTTGTATCCTGGGGGTGCCAGCCAGGTGAGAGTTCTTTCTCCCTTGGTTCTATATAATCTCATGGGGCATGCAAGCAGAAGCCCCACCAGCCACCAGAGCCAGGCAACCTACAGATGGTCTCCTGGTCAGCAACTATAAGAATTGGGACACAACACAGGAAGGTACAGGCTCCTTACTGGAAGATACTGGCAAGCTGAATCAAGGTAGAGGCAGAGTGCAGAGATGATGATCGTCATCCTCCATCCCTTAGAGAACCTCTGTAGGCCCCTAGATAGATGCCAAACCAGAAGCCTGCCCTTCTGGCTGAAGCTCCAGGACAAGCAAATAGACCTCTTTCCCAAAGGACTGGGGGGGGGGGGTGTACTTCACTCTGCTGTCTGTGCAGTGTCCTGGGATGGCAGCCAGCTAAGAACTGTGTCACCAATTGTTAAAGTCTTAGAGGACCAAAGAATGCAAGCCCCTTTGGCCACTAGAGCCAAGTAAGCAAGGGGCATCCCCCAGACAGCAGCCACAAAACTAATGCCCAGATGCATGTAAAAGCTCCTCTTCTGGGAGATATTGGTGCTCAGGAGCATAGCAGAGGAAAAGCACAAGGCTAGCCCCTGTTCTCTGAGATCTCTGGAAAGGATTAAAATGTGTGTTTGATTAGAAGCTTGCTTCTTCTGCAGACTCTACAAAGATCAACTAATAGGCCTCCTTCACAGAAAGACTGGGCTCCTTGGAATGTTGCCTCTTTCTGTGTCCTCAGCATGGTAGCCTTTGAAGAACTCTGTCTCCATTTGTTACAGTCCTGTGGGACCCTGGAGCATAAGCCCCACTGGTCACCAGAGCCAGGTAATCTAGATGTGTCCCTCGTGGCAGCCACAAATACTGGGACACCAGAGCAGGGTAAAGGCCCCTTTCTAGGAAATACTGGCTAGCTAGAGCAAGGTACAGGGATAGCTCAAAGATGGCAGCCCCAAGCCTTTGTGCCCAGAGAGTACACAAACAGATGCCTAGATGTGCATTATTAGATCCTGCCTCTCAGACTGATGCTTTAAGATGAGCAAATAAAATCTGGGCCCCTTTCAAGTAGCTGCCTCCATGCTAATCCCTGGTGTGAGTGAGTCCAAGCACATAAGGCCTTTAAGAGCCATTTCTCAATTTGGTATAACCTTGTGGTTCTTGTAGATGTGAGCCCCTTTGGTTTTCTTTTCTTTTTTTTCTTTTTTTCTTTTTTTATTATTATGTTAATCACCATATATTACATCATTAGTTTTTGATGTAGTGTTCCATGATTCATTGTTTGCGTATAACCCAGTGCTCCATGTAGTACGTGCCCTCTTTAATACCCATCACCAGGCTAACCCATCCCCCCATTCCCCTCCCCTCTAGAACCCTCAGTTTGTTTTTCAGAGTCCATAGTCTCTCATGGTTCGTCTCCCCCTCCGATTTCCCCTCCTTCATTTTTCCCTTCCTACTATCTTCTTTTTTTTTTTTTTTTAACATATAATGTATTATTTATTTCAGAGGTACAGGTCTGTGATTCAACAGTCTTACACAATTCACAGCACTCACCATAGCACATACCCTCCCCAACGTCTATCACCCAGCTATCCCATCCCTCCCACCCCCCACCACTCCAGAAACCCTCAGTTTGTTTCCTAAGATTAAGAATTCCTCATATCAGTGAGGTCATATGATACATGTCTTTCTCTGATTGACTTATTTCGCTCAGTATAATACCCTCCAGTTCCATCCACATCATTGCAAATGGCAAGATTTCATTCCTTTTGATGGCTGCATAATATTCCATTGTATATATACACCACATCTTCTTTATCCATTCATCTGTCGGTGGACATCTTGGCTCTTTCCATAGTTTGAGCCCCTTTGGTTTTCTTTTCTTTTTTTTTTTTAAGATTTTATTTATTTATTTGACAGAGAAATAGAATGAGAGCACAAGCAGGCAGAGTGGCAGGCAGAGGGAGAGGGAGAAGCAGGCTCTCCACTGATCAGGGAGCCGGACATGGGGCCCGATTCCAGGACCCCAGGATCATGACCTGAGCTGAAGGCAGCCGCTTAACCGACTGAGCCACCCAGGTGCCCTGAGCCCCTTTGGTTTTCAAAGCTAGATGTTTCAGGGGCTCCTCTCTCAGGTGTACATCTTAAAAGTTGGGGTGACTGATGTGGGGTTCAAGCTTTTCACTTCTCAGGGAGAAGCTCTGGGTTTTAAGTTCCTTCTGTATTGTGAGTCACTGCAGCAGGAGTCGGATTTATGGCAAGATTGTGTCTCAGCTTCTCTTACCCCATCAATGTAGGTTTTTTCTCGTTTCCTCAATGTGTAGGAATTACTCAGCTAATTTTTAGTTTCTTTTTCTTTTTTTCAGAGGACATTGTTCCATATACATCTGTATGGTGAGTTCAGAATCTTTCTATGTTGCCATCTTCAACTGCAACCCTCCTTTGGTTTTAAGGCTGAATAATATTCCATCATCTATATATCACATATTCCTTTTCCATTCATCCATCAACAGACACTTAGACAGTTTTCATCATTTGCATATTTTAAATAATGCTGCTATGAACACGGGAGTGCAGATATCTGTTCAAGATAAGGATTGTGTTGGGCGCCTGGGTGGCTCAGTCATTAAGCGTCTGCCTTCGGCTCAGGTCATGACCCCATGGTCCTGGGCTCGAGCCCCGTATCAGGCTCCCTACTCAGCGGGAAGCCTGCTTCTCTCTCTCCCACTCCCCCTGCTTGTGTTCCCTCTCTCACTCTGTCTCTCTGTGTCAAATAAATAAATAAAATCTTTAAAAAAAAAAAAAAAAAAGATAAGGATTGTGTTTCTTATGCATATATGCCCCAAAGTGTGATTGTTGGATCATTTGATAGTTCTCTTGTTAATTTCTTGAGGAACCTCCATACTGTTTTCCATGGTGGCTGTACCAGTTCACATTCCCACCAACAGTACATAGGGGTCCCCTTTTCTTTATACCTCACCAACACTTGTTATTTCTTGTCTTTTTGAAAATAGCCATCCTAACAGGTGTGAGGTGATATCTTATGATTTTGATTTGCATTTCCTTGATAATTAATGACGTTGAGCACCTTTTCATGGACCTGTTGACCATATGTATGTCTTCTTTGGAGAAATGTCTATTTAGGTCTCTTCCTCATTTTTTTTAATTATTTTTTTTTATTATTGTTATGTTATGTTAATCACCATACATTATATCATTAGTTTTTGATGTAGTGTTCCATGATTCATTGTTTGTGTAGAACACCCAGTGCTCCATGCAGAAATTGACTATTGGGTTCTTTTGCAATTAAGTCATATGAGCTCCTTGTATAGTTTGGATATTAACCCCTTATCAGATACGTGGCTTGCAAATACTTTCTCCCATTTGTTAGGTTGTCTTTTCATTTTGTTGATGATTTCCTATGCCATACAGAAACTTTTTAACTTGATATTGTCTTGCTTGTTTATTTTTGCATTTGTTGCCTTTGCTTTAAGTATAACATTAAAAAAAAAAAATTTCCATCACCATTATCAAGGATTTTACCCCTCTCTTCTAGGATTTTTATAGTTTTAAGTCTTACACAAAAAAATTCTATTTTTGAGATTTGGGAACACTTTGGCTTCTATGTCCTTTTGACATGCCCTACTCTTGTTTTCTGAGCACTTCTTTAATTTCTGGTAATACAAGATGGTACAGATTCCTCTTGTACTTTCCCTTTCCCAGCCCTCGAATCAGTTATTTATCTAAGAAGTCCTCATTCTCATTATTGTATTGTATAAAATACAAGCTTCTTGAAGATAAGAATTTTGTTATTTTTACCACATTTCGATATCTGTAAGCATCCCTGGCACCTAGTAAGCACTGGATTAGTTCTTGTAGAATGAATATTTGAATGACCGAATGCATATTAGAACTTTATGAAAGTTACCAGTAGCCTCTAGACCTACCATATCATGTCTTAGTTAATAATCTGTAAGAAAAGGAAATGATGAGCTTGGGCTCTGGTTGCAGCCTGCCTGCCTAACTTCTTTGTGCTTATCCCATCTGTAAACTGGAGACAGAAACCCCTCCCTTGTGGTACTGAGCTCATTAAATGGGCCAATCCATGTATGGCACTTGTAACAGCATCTGGCCCATAGTAACTGTTCACTAAATATTAGATACTATTATTCTTACTGTGTTGTACTAAAATATGATCTGCATGTTGATTTGATTCTTCCATCTATTTCCTCTGACAGCACTTACTGATTTACACTAATTTTCCATTTTAATCTGTTCATCAGAGCCAAATTAGCCTCCCCTTACACCCTAATCTGAGGAATGTTAAGTGACCACATCCTCCTCCTGTGTTCACATTCAATTAAGGGGGGACAGGGGAGAGCAAGAGTCAGGTAATGAGTAAGAACAAAAGTTTTATTACTACTAATGCTGGCTTTTATTATTTGGTGTAGACCTAAGGCCCAAATGGCCTTTGTAGTCCTTTCGCTATGGCTAGACTTGGGATCTGCATGAGGATGGCTGCCCCACAGAGGGTCAAGGTAAATGATGCTACCTTATTCTCACTTGAGATTAGGATACCCAAAAGATAGGTCATGCGTGCATAGCTAAGTTGAATACCTTAACCCAGTGCAGGAGAGAATTACAGATCAAGGACTGTCAGACTCAAAAGACTACCCTTCCTCTATGGGAAACACAAGTGAAAAAGAAGTATAAAGACAGTAGTTCATTCTCAATACTTCAGAGTGAGCTTATGTTCCCATTTCATGGACTTGTACTAATGACAGGAGAGGAAGAAAGTGGTCTTTCATAGCTCCCACCTCCCTCCCGTAAAGTGTGAATCACAGAAAACACAAACCTACTTCCCTACCAGCTAAGAGGATTATGTCACATGTAAAGAACTTCAGCAGCTGAAAAAGGCCTCTCTGATTCACCTGAACCAGAAAAAAAAATGCAGGATTCTGATTTATTTGATTTTTCTCTTTTAAATTCTAACTGCATCCTCACGCCCAAAACAAATATTATGCATGGAAGTCAGTTGCTTAGTTAGCACAAGAGCGGTTTTGTTTCCGTGACATAAATTCAAGTTAGGATAGGTCAGGTGACTTATGTAAAAACCACAGGCTTCCCTCTTGGTGTTGATCACCTGATCTGAAAAGTGCCTTTTCCAGGTTTTTATGAATGGACTGATTGGCAGTCCTGAACCCATTTGCATGGATGTGGCTAACGACTTAAACTCAACAACTAGGCTTGCAAATAGGTCATATCTTACTTGTCAACGCTGATGGATTGTGAGTGGGTGTGTGGAGTCTGATGCTGAGCATTTTCAGACCACTTTGGGCTTAGGAGGGAATAAAAGATGGCTATGATCTCTACCATGAGTTGGGCAAGACAGAGCAGTGGAAAGGGCTTGGTTTTTTATGTCTTATACATTTAAGTCAGTGTCACATGTCAGCTTTCACGCTAATTTCTCCACTTACTGTAATTAATTGCAAAATGCTCAAATGTTTGTTGCTTATTTGGATGGATTCATCCTTGGGAAGGTGAGCTTTAAGACGGCAAGGATCAAAAACTCAAGTAACTGCCAGGCAGATAACATTACCAGACCAGAAATAGAATACAATTGGGTAGTAGTGACCGTAAAAACACCTAGAAACTTGCCCCAAAGTGAAAGAAACAGAATGTTACCAGAACCATTGAACCTCCTTATATGTCCATCCCCCATCCTGTTCCTCACATTATTTCCCCCCAGAGGAAACCATATATGTGTCATTTCTCTTGGTTTGTTTTTGGCTTGTCCTTTTTGTATTGACTGGTTTCCTATATTGCCTAAACAAAATACTGTTATTTTTGGCTGTTTGGGGACTTAATAAAAATGAAATCATACTGCACTCATTTTTCAGTGACTTGCTGCTACTATAACCATACTTTTAGGTGACTTGAAGGGCACAATTGCAAGATTTTCTCTCTAGAGTGTGTTCCAAAATCAGGAACTCTAGATTGCACGGAATGTGCTTGTTCAATTTTGCTGCTTAGTAGCCTAGTGTTTCCTCAAGTGGGTGTGTTGTTTGCAGCTCCCACCTGCCAGGTAGAACTCGCCTTGTTCTGCATCTTCAGCAACACTTAGTTTTGTTGGCTGTTTGACTTTTGCCAAATGACCGAGTATGCAGTAGTATCTCACTGAAATTTTAATTTGCATTTTTCTGACAACAGGTGAGCATCCCTTAATATTTTTATGGGCATTTATATTTCCTTTTGGTGTCTTTTGTAGATTTTTTTTCTATTGCATGTTTTGTCTACATTTCTGTTAGGATTTTTTTTTTTTATTAACATATAACGTATTTGTTTCAGGGGCAGAGGTCTGTGATTCATCAGTCTTAACAATTCACAGCGCTCACCATTGCACATACCCTCCCCAATGTCTATCACCCAGCCCTCCCACCCCCCACCCCCCTCCACTCCAGCAACCCTCAGTTTGTTTCCTGAGATTAAGAGTTTCTTATGGTTTGTCTCCCTCTCTGGTTTCATCTTGTTTCATTTTACCCTCCCTTCCACTATGATCCTCTGCCTTGTTTCTCAAATTCCATATATCAGTGAGGTCATATGATACATGTCTTTCCCTGATTGACTTGTTTCGCTCAGCATAACACCCTCTAGTTCCATCCACGTCATTGCAAATGGCAAGATTTCATTTTTTTGATGGCTGCATAATATTCCATTATATATATATATATATATATATATATATATATACCACATCTTCTTTATCCATTCACCTGTTGATGGACATCTAGGCTCTTTCCATAGTTGGGCTATTGTGGACATTGCTGCTATAAACATTGGGGTGCACCTGCCCCTCCAGATCCCTACATTTGTATCTTTGGGGTAAATACCCAGTAGTGAAATTGCTGGGTTGTAGGGTAGCTCTCAGGACCCTGGGGGTCACAGAAAGGACCCGGGGGTGCCTGAGTGTGGCAGAGCTCCCAAGTATCAGAGCAGGGAAGCCTGCTGCAAAGACGGAGCCAAGGAGTGGATTCTCTGTTAGGATGTTTTAAGGACATTTAAATTCTTCAAATCATCTAGAATTGATATTTATGTATAGTGTGAGATAGGGACCCAAATTCATGCTGTTCTATACTGAAAAACAACTATCCCAGCACCAATTGTTTTGGATAGTACATCCTTTTCTTCACTCATTTTACAGCACGAATTGTATTCATATATGTGGGGTTTGCTTACATGTGGGTTTTTTACTTCTAGATTCACTGTTCTCATACAGTAGCTTATTTATGTATCCCTATGACATATAATATTATCTTGATGATTATAGCTGCAGAGTAAGTGCTGATATTTGGCAGAATAAGGTCCCCATCTGGTTCTTCTTTTAAGCTGTTGTTATGACTCTGTTCTATTTTATATAAATTTTAGAATCAGATTGTAAAATCGTTCCCCCCCACACCACACACGTACAAAAAAACTTGAAGTTGAATTGAAATTGCATTGAATCTAAAGATCTATTTGGGGAGAATTAGTGTCTGCATGATAAGTCTTCCCATTAATTGAACATTTTCAGTAGAGTTTTATAAATGCCATACAGACTATACATTTTAAAATAGAGTATTCTTAAGGGACTTGTGTTTTTCTTTCATTTCTTACAGCTATTATTTCCTTTCTTCTTTATTTAAATGAACAGCATCTCCAGCACTTTTTTAAACAATAGTGATGATAGAAAACATCAATATCTTGTTTTTTGATCTTAAAACAAACACATCTAAGATTTCGCCATCATATATGATCTTACACTTGATACTCTGCTGTTTTCAAGTTGAATATATCTCTGTGCTGATCCAGAGAGAGATCATTTGCTTGATCAATCAATGATCAATAGATAGATATTGAAGATAAGTAGATAAATTTTGATCAGTATATATATTCACTAATAGATGTTAAAATTTATCAGATTTTTGTTTGTTGTTAATCTTGTCATTTTCCCCTTGAATTAAAATTCAGAAGTCATACTATCCCTGTATTTCAGAACGAAGATCTGACTATTATATATTTGTAATACGTTTTTTCATTCAACCCTATTTTGTTTAGTATTCTCACATAAATATTCTTAAGAGAAATAGACTAATAAATTCCTTGTTTTATCTTCTTCATATTTTGGAATCAGGGATGTATTTGACTTACAAAATAAGTTGGATTTCTTTTTTCTTCTCCTGGAAAAATCACAGTAGGGTAAGAATTATATGTTCTTTTGAAAGGTTAAAACTCACCTGTAAAATCATTTGGACCTGGGCCATATTATGGAAGTGGGTACATCGTTAATGACCACTACAATCTCTGTTCTATTTTTCTTTTTTTGTTAATCTTATGCAAAAGTATATATTTTGCCCTCCTTTCAGTTTTTTCCCTTTGTCATTGTTGTTTCCCCTTTCTCATTCTATATTTTGTGCGTTTTAAAAAATCTTTTCTCCTTTGTGTATATCATCAGTCTTGAAAAAGGTTTACCTATTTATCTTTTCAAAGTACTAGCTTTTACTTTTGTTAATCTTCTCTATTTTTTCCTCTGTGTTATATAGATGTCTGTTCTTATCTTTAGCACATCCTTAATTCTTTATTCTTATCCATTTGCTCTATTTCATTTTTTTACACTTTTTTTATTATATTATGTTAATCACCATACATTACATCATTAGTTTCTGATGTAGTGTTCCATGATTTATTGTTTGCATACAACACCCAGTGCTCCATGCAGAACGTGCCCTCTTTAATACCCATCACCAGGCTAACCCATCCTCCTCCCCTCCTCCCCTCTAGAACCCTCACTTTGTTTTTCAGAGTCCATAGTCTCTCATGGTTCGTCTCCCCCTTGAATTTCCCCACCTTCATTCTTCCCCTCCTGCTATCTTCTTTTTTTTTTTTAAACATATGATGTATTATTTGCTTCAGAGGTACAGATCTGTGATTCAACAGTCTTGCACACTTCACAGCGCTCACCATAGCACATACCCTCCCCAGTGTCTATCACCCAGCCACCCCATCCCTCCCACCCCCCACTACTCCAGCAACCCTCAGTTTGTTTCCTGAGATTAAGAATTCGCAATATCAGTGAGGTCATATGATACATGTCTTTCCCTGATTGACTTGTTTCGCTCAGCATAATACCCTCCAGTTCCATCCACATCATTGCAAATGGCAAGATTTCATTCTTTTTGATGGCTGAATAATATTCCATTGTATATATATACCACTTCTTCTTTATCCATTCATCTGTTGATGGACATCTTGGCTCTTTCCACAGTTTGGCTATTGTGGACATTGCTGCTATAAACATCAGAGTGCACGTATCCCTTCGGATCCCTACATTTGTATCTTTGGGGTAAATACCCAGTAGTGCAATTGCTGGATCATATGGTAGCTCTATTTTCAACTTTTTGAGGAACCTCCATACTGTTTTCCAGAGTGGCTGCACCAGCTTGCATTCCCACCAAAAGTGTAGGAGGGCTCCCCTTTCTCCGCATCCCGACCAACATCTGTCATTTCCTGACTTGTTAATTTTAGCCAATCTGACTGGTGTGAGGTGATATCTCATTGAGGTTTTTATTTGTATTTCCCTGATGCCGAGCGATGTTGAGCACTTTTTCATGTGTCTTTTGGCCGTTTGGATGTCTTCTTTGGAAAAATGTCTGTTCATGTCTTCTGCCCATTTCTTGATTGGATCATTTGTTCTTTGGGTGTTGAGTTTAAGAAGTTCTTTATAGATTTTGGATACTAGCCTTTTATCTGATATGTCATTTGCAAATATCTTCTCCCATTCTGTCGGTTGTCTTTTGGTTTTGTTGACTGTTTCTTTTGCTGTGCAAAAGCTTTTTATCTTGATGAAGTCCCAATAGTTCATTTTTGCCCTTGCTTCCTTGCCTTTGGCGATGTTTCTAGGAAGAAGTTGCTGCGGCTGAGGTCGAAGAGGTTGCTGCTTGTGTTCTCCTTTAGGATGTTGATGGACTCCTGTCTCACGGTTAGGTGTTTCAACCATTTTGAGTCTATTTTTGTGTGTGGTGTAAGGAAATGGTCCAGTTTCATTCTTCTGCATGTGGCTGTCCAATTTTCCCAACACCATTTGTTGAAGAGAGTGTCTTTTTTCCATTGGACATTCCTTCCTGCTTTGTTGAAGATTAGTTGACCATAGAGTTGAGGGTCCATTTCTGGGGTCTCTATTCTGTTCCATTGATCTATGTGTCTGTTTTTGTGCCAGTACCATACTGTCTTGATGATGACAACTTTGTAATAGAGCTTGAAGTCCAGAATTGGGATGCCCAGCTTTGCTTTTCTTTTTCAACATTCCCCTGGCTATTCGAGGTCTTTTCTGGTTCCATACAAATTTTAGGATGATTTGTTCCATTTCTTTGAAAAAAGTAGATGGCATTTTGATAGGGATTGCACTGAATGTGTAGATTGCTCTAGGTAGGATTGACATCTTCACAATATTTGTTCTTCCAATCCATGAGCATGGAAC
>NW_022589716.1:26862337-26929837 GCF_004348235.1 Phoca vitulina
TTTTTTTTTTTTTTTTAATATAATGTATTATTTGTTT
The DNA here is from genome assembly GCF_004348235.1 of Phoca vitulina. Lineage (NCBI taxonomy): Eukaryota > Metazoa > Chordata > Mammalia > Carnivora > Phocidae > Phoca > Phoca vitulina. Next base: position 26,862,375 of record NW_022589716.1, read on the forward strand.
CAGAGGTACAGGTCTGTGATTCAATAGTCTTACACAATTCACAGCACTCAACATAGCACATACACTCCCCAATGTCCATCACCCAGCCATCCCATCCCTCCCACCTCCTACTCCTCCAGCAACCCTCAGTTTGTTTCCCGAGATAAAGAATTCCTCATATCAGTGAGATCATATGATACATGTCTTTCTCTGACTGACTTATTTTGCTTAGCATAATACCCTCTAGTTCCATCCATGTCATTGCAAATGGCAAGATTTCGGGGTTTTTTGATGGCTGCATAATATTCCACTGTATATATATATACACCACATCTTCTTTATCCATTCATCTGTCAATGGACATCTTGGCTCTTTCCATAGTTTGGCTATTGTGGACATTGCTGCTATAAACATTGGGGTGCACCTGCCCCTTCGGATCACTACATTTGTATCTTTGGGGTAAATACCCAGTAGTGCAAATGCTGGGTTGTAGGGTAGCTCTATTTTCAACTTTCTGAGGAACCTTCATACTGTTTTCCAGAGTGGCTGTCTCAGCTTGCATTCCCACCAACAGTGTACGAGGGTTCCCCTTTCTCCACATCCTCGCCAACATATGTCATTTCCTGACTTATTAATTTTAGCCATTCTGACTGGTGTGAGGCGGTATCTTATTGAGGTTTTGATTTGGATTTCCCTGATGCCAAGCGATGTTGAGCACTTTTTCATGTGTCTTTTGGCCATTTGGATATCTTCTTTGCAGAAATGTCTGTTCATGTCTTCTGCCCATTTCTTGATTGGATTCTTTGTTCTTTGGGTGTTGAGTTTGATAAGTTCTTTATAGATTTTGGATACTAGCCCTTTATCTGATATGTCATTTGCAAATATCTTCTCCCATTCTGTCGGTTGTCTTTTGGTTTTGCTGACTGTTTCTTTTGCTGTGCAAAAGCTTTTTACCTTGATGAAGTCCCAATAGTTCATTTTTGCCCTTGCTTCCCTTGCGTTTGGCGATGTTTCTAGGAAGAAGTTGCTGCGGCTGAGGTCGAAGAAGTTGCTGCCTGTGTTCTCCTTTAGGGTTTTGATGGACTCCTGTCTCACATTTAGGTGTTTCAACCATTTTGAGTCTATTTTTGTGTGTGGTGTAAGGCAATGGTCCAGTTTCATTCTTCTGCATGTGGCTGTCCAATTTTCCCAACACCATTTGTTGAAGAGACTGTCTTTTTTCCATTGGACATTCTTTCCTGCTTTGTCGAATATTAGTTGACCACAGAGTTAAGGGTCCATTTCTGGGGTCTCTGTTCTGTTCCATTGATCTGTGTGTCTGTTTTGTGCCAGTACCATACTGTCTTGATTACAGCTTTGTAATAGAGCTGGAAGTCCAGAATTGTGATGCCACCAGCTTTGCTTTTCTTTTTCAACATTCCTCTGGCTATTCCGGGTCTTTTCTGGTTCCATACAAATTTTAGGATTATTTGTTCCATTTCTTTGAAAAAAGTGGATAGCATTTTGATAGGGATTGCTTTAAATGTGTAGATTGCTCTAGGTAGCATTGACATCTTCACAATATTTGTTCTTCCAATCCATGAGCATGGAACGTTTTTCCATTTCTTTGTGTCTTCCTCAATTTCTTTCATGAGTATTTTATAGTTTTCTGAGTACAGATCCTTTGCCTCTTTGGTTAGATTTATTCCTAGGTATCTTATGGTTTGGGGAGCAATTGTAAATGGGATCGACTCCTTAATTTCTCTTTCTTCTGTCTTGTTGTTGGTGTGCATAAGTGCAACTGATTTCTGTGCATTGATTTTATATCCTGCCACTTTACTGAATTCCTGTATGAGTTCTAGCAGTTTTGGGGTGGAGTCTTTTGGGTATTCCACATAAAGTATCATATCATCTGCAAAGAGTGAGAGTTTGACTTCTTCTTTGCCGATATGGATGCCTTTTATTTCTTTTTGTTGTCTGATTGCTGTGGCTAGGACTTCTAGTACTACGTTGAATAGCAGTAGTGATAGTGGACATCCCTGCCATATTCCTGACCTTAGCGGGAAAGCTCTGTTTTTCCCCATTGAAAGTGATATTTGCTGTGGGTGTTTCATAGATGGCTTTTATGATATTGAGGTATGTACCTTCTATCCCTACACTCTGAAGAGTTTTGATCAAGAAAGGATGCTGTACTTTGTCAAATGCTTTTTCTGCATCTATTGAGAGGATCATATGGTTCTTGTTCTTTCTTTTATTAATGTATTGTATCACATTGATTGATTTGCGGATGTTGAACTAAACTTGCAGCCCAGGAATAAATCCCGCTTGGTTGTGGTGAATAATCCTTTTAATATACTGTTGGTTCCTATTGGCTAGTATTTTGGTGAGAATTTTTGCATCCATGTTCATCAGGGATATTGGTCTGTAATTCTCCTTTTTGATGGGGTCTTAGCCTGGTTTGGGGATCAAGGTAATGGTGGCCTCATAAAACGAGTTTGGAAGTTTTCCTTCCATTTCTATTTTTTAGAACAGTTTCAGAAGAATAGGTATTAATTCTTCTTTAAATGCTTGGTAGAATTCCCCTGGGAAGCCATCTGGCCCTGGGCTTTTGTTTGTTGGGAGATTTTTGATGACTGCTTCAATTTCCTTAGTGGTTATGGGTCTGTTCAGGTTTTCTATTTCTTCCTGGTTCAGTTTTGGTAGTTGATACATCTCTAGAAATGCATCCATTTCATCCAGATTATCTAATTTGCTGGCATATAGTGGTTCATAATATGTTCTTATAATTGTTTATATTTCTTTGGTGTTGGTTGTGATTTCTCCTCTTTCATTCATGATTTTATTGATTTGGGTCCTTTCTCTTTTCTTTTTGGTAAGTCTGGCCAGGGGTTTATCAATCTTGTTAATTCTTTCAAAGAACCAGCTCCTTGTTTCGTTGATCTGTTCTACTGTTCTTTTGGTTTCTATTTCATTGATTTCTGCTCTGGTCTTTATTATTTCTCTTCTTCTGCTGGGTTTAGACTTGATTTGCTGTTCTTTCTCCACCTTCTTTAGGTGTAGGGTTAGGTTGTGTATTTGAGACCTTTCTTGTTTCTTGAGAAAGGCTTGTATTGCTATAAACTTTCCTCTTAGGACCGCCTTTGCTGCATCCCAAAGATTTTGAACAGTTGTGTTTTCGTTTTCATTTGTTTCCATGAATTTTTTTAATTCTTCAATTTCCTGGTTGACCCATTCATTCTTCAGTAGGATGCTCTTTACCTCCATGTATTTGAGTTCTTTCTGATTTTCCTCTTGTGATTGAGTTCTAGTTTCAAAGCCTTGTGGTCCGAAAATATGCAGGGAATGATCCCAATCTTTTGGTACCAGTTGAGACCTGATTTGTGACCTAGGATGTGATCTATTCCGGAGAATGTTCCATGGGCACTAGAGAAGAATGTGTTTTCTGTTGCTCTGGAATGGAATGTTCTGAATGTATCTGTGAAGTCCATTTGGTCCAGTGTGTCATTTGAAGTCTTTATTTCCTTGTTGATCTTTTGCTTAGATGATCTGTCCATTTCAGTGAGGGGGGTGTTAAAGTCCCCCACTATTATTGTATTGTTTTTGATGTGTTTCTTTGCTTTTCTTATTAATTGGCTTATATAATTGGCTGCTCCCATGTTAGGAGCATAGATATTTACAATTGTTAGATCTTCTTTTTGGATAGGCCCTTTAAGTAGGATATAGTGTCCTTCCTCATCTCTTATTATAGTCTTTGGTTTAAAATCTAATTTGTCTGATATAAGGATTGCCACCCCAGCTTTCTTTGATGTCCATTAGCATGGTAAATGGTTTTCCACCCCCTCACTTTCAATCTGGAGGTGTCTTTGGATCTAAAATGAGTCTCTTGCAGACAGCATATCGATGGATCTTGATTTTTTATCCAATCTGATACCCTGTGTCTTTTGATTGGGGCATTTAGTCCATTTACATTCAGGGTAACTATTAAAAGATATGAATTTAGTGCCATTGTATTGTCTGTAAGGTGACTGTTACTGTATCTTGTCTGTGTTCCTTTCTGGTCTATGTTACTTTTAGACTCTCTCTTTGCTTAGAGGACCCCTTTCAATATTTCTTGTAGGGCTGGTTTCGTGTTCGCAAATTCTTTTAGTTTTTCTTTGTCCTGGAAGCTTTTTTTTTTTTTTTTTTAAAGATTTTATTTATTTATTTGAGAGAGAGAGAATGAGAGAGAGCACATGAGAGGGGTTAGGGTCAGAGGGAGAAGCAGACTCCCTGCCGAGCAGGGAGCCTGATGCGGGACTTGATCCAGGGACTCCAGGATCATGACCTGAGCCAAAGGCAGTCGCTTAACGAACTGAGCCACCCAGGCGCCCTGTCCTGGAAGCTTTTTATCTCTCCTTCTATTTTCAGTGACAGCCTAGCTGAATATAGTATTCTTGGCTGCATATTTTTCTTGTATAGTGCTCTGAAGATATCATGCCAGTCCTTTCTGGCCTGCCAGGTCTCTGTGGATAGGTCTGTTGCCAATCTAATGTTTCTACCATTGTAGGTTACATATCTCTTGTCCCGAGCTGCTTTCAGGATTTTCTCTTTGTCTCTGAGACTTCTAAGTTTTACTATTAGATGTCGGGGTGTTGACCTATTTTTATTGATTTTGGTAGGAGTTCTCTGTGCCTCCTGGATTTGATGCCTGTTTCCTTCCCCAAATTAGGGAAGTTCTCTGCTATAATTTGTTCCGATATACCTTCTGCCCCTTTCTGTCTCTCTTCCTCTTCTGGGATCCCAATTATTCTAATACTGTTTTGTCCTATGGTATCACTTATCTCTCGAATACTGCCCTCGTGATCCAGTAGTTGTTTATCTCTCTTTTTCTCGGCTTCTTTATTTTCCATCATTTGGTCTTCTATATCACTAATTCTCTTTTCTGTCTCATTTATCCTAGCAGTTAGAGCCTCCATTTTTGATATCACCTCATTAATAGCCTTTTTGATTTCGACTTGGTTAGATTTTAGTTCTTTTATTTCTCCAGAAAGGGTTTCTCTAGTATCTTCCATGCTTTTCTCAAGCCCAGCTAGTATCTTTATAATCGCCATTCTGAACTCTAGTTCCAACTTCTTACTAATGTCTGTATTGATTAGGTCCCTGGCAGTCGGTACTGCCTCTTGTTCTTTTTGTTGAGGTGAATTTTTCCGTCTTGTCATTTTGTCCAGAGGAGAATAGATGAATGAGAGAACAAAATGCTAACAGGGTAACAATGACCCCAGAAACATGTACACTATGTATATGTGTATCAGAAGAGACCCGAAACTGGGGAAAAGAAAGGGAAAGAAAGAAAATAGAAAAAAAAAAGAAAAAAAGGATATGGTCAAATATGATCAGGCTGGTGGATAGATCAGCACCACACACTAGATTCTGGGCATATTTTGGTCTCTTAGAAGAAACTGCCTCCCAAAATTTTAAAGAAAGAAAAACTTATATATGTACAAAAATAAGGGTAAATACAATGAAGGGATGGAATATGACTGTAAAGATGAAAATTATAAACGATTTTATAAAAGGAATTGATAAGAAGTTGGTTGAAAAAAGAAAGAAGAGAAATTAAAAAAAGAGAGAATGTGATCAGGCAGGAGACTAGAACAAAGCCATACACTAGAGATTTAGAGTATATTTTGGTTGTTAGAAGAAACTGTATCCCAAAATTTTAAAGAGAGAACAACACATATATATATGTATATATATATATATATATATATATATCTCACAAATAAGGTTAACTACTATGAAGGGATAGAATATGACTCTAAAAATGAAAAATAAAAAAAATTTTTTAAAGGGATTAATAAGATGTTGGTTGGAAAAGGGAAAAAGAAAATTTCAAAAAAAAATAGAAAAAGAAAAAAAAAGAAAATTAAAATAATTTACTTCGAAAGACTAAAGAATCATGGCAAAAAAGCCATGGATTAGGGGCACCTGGGTGGCTCAGATGGTTAAGCGTCTGCCTTCGGCTGAGGTCGTGATCCCGGGGTCCTGGGATCGAGCCCCGCATCGGGCTCCTTGCTCCGCGGGAAGCCTGCTTCTCCCTCTCCCACTCCCCCTGCTTGTGTTCCCTCTCTCGCTGTGTCTCTCTGTCAAATAAATAAATAAATAAATCTTTAAAAAAAAAAAAAAAGCCACAGATTCTATGTGCAGTATTCCCCTAGCGCTGGAGTTCTGCCGTTCTCATTGATCGGTAAACTTGGTCTTGGCTGGCTGTTCTCGCTGATCTTCTGAGGGAGGGGCCTGTTGCTGTGGTTCCCTAATGTCTTTGCCGGAGGCGGAATTGCCCCGCCCTTGCCCGGTCCGGGCCAAGGACTCTGCTCGGTTTGCTCTCGGGAGCTTTTGTTCCCTGCAAGCTTTCCGTACAGCTTTGGAGGCGGAGAGTGAAAATGGCGGCCTCCCAATCTCCCCCCCCCAGAGGGGCCGAGAACTCGGGACTCCGCTCCTCAGTGCGCCCCCAGAGAAAAGCAGTCAATCACTCCCGTCTCCCCGGTCTCCGGCCGCACTCCGTGCTCACCCGGCCTATGACTGAGCGTTTCTATCTCTGGCACCCGACCCCGTGTGGAGTCTCCAAACCCAGCAGATCCCTGTGGTGCGCTCCCGCGCCTCTCCTCCCGGGGTAGGAAGGGGAGTCTCCCCGGATCTGCCGCTTGTTGGGTCCCTGCTGGAGGAGCAGTGGCCCGACTGCCGTGGATCATGGTTTATGGCAACCTCGAGCTGAGAGCCCACACCTCGGCTCAGTTTCTGCAGCCAGCTTCCCCGCTCTGATCCCTGGGAGCTCTGCCACACTCAGGCACCCCTGGTCTTTCTGTGACCCTGAGGGTCCTGAGATCGCACTGTCCCACGAGGGTTCCACCCCCCGCTTAGCCACCGGAGTGACGTCCCTCAGAGGAGCAGACTTCTAAAAGTTCCGATTTTGTGCTCCGCCGCTCTATCACTTGCCAGAAGCGGCCGACGGAGGCCTCCTCCCCCGCCGTCTATCCTCCTGAATATCGCCTCGGATTCACTTCTCCGCACGTCCTACCTTCCAGAAAGTGGTCGCTTTCTGTTCAGAGAGTTGTTGCTATTCTTTTCTTCGATCTCCTGTTGAGTTTGTAGGTGTTTAGAATGGTTCGATCCCTATCCAGCTGAATTCCTGGGACCAGACGAAATCCAGGTCTCCTACTCCTCTGCCATCTTGCTCCTCCTCCGATTTCAGTCTTCTTAAATTGATTGAGATTTCTTTTCTGGCTTAACATGTGATCTTTTCTGGAGAATGTTCCATATGCCATCAAAAAGAATGTATTCTGCTTGGGGATGGAGTGTTTGATATATATTTATTAAGACTATCTGGTCTAATGTGTCATTGAAGGCCAATGTTTCCTTATTGACTTTCTGTCTGGATAATCTATCCATTGATGTAAGTGGGGTGCTAAAGTCCCCCACAATTATTCTGTTGCTGTCAGTTTCTTTCCTTAGGTCTCTTAATATTTGCTTTGTAAAACCTGGTGCTCCTATGTTGGGTGCATTTATAAATGTTATATCCTTTTGGATTGATCCTTTTATCACTTTGTAATGCCTTTCTTGGTCTCTTTTTACAGTCTTTTTTTTTTAAGTCTATTTTGTCTCATAAAAATATTTCTACCCTACTTTCCTTTTCATTTCCATTTTTATGGAATATCTTTTTCTGTGTCCTTACTTTCAGTTTGTGTGTACCTTTAGATCTGAAGTGAGTCTCTTGCCATATAGATGGGTCTTGATTTTTAATCCATTCAGCTACCCTGTGTCTTTTGATAAGAACATTTAGTCCATTTACATGTAAAGTAATCATTGGTAAATATAAAGTAATCGTTGTCATTTGGTTGCTTGTTTTCTGGTTGTTTCTGTAGTTCTTTTTTGTTCCTTCTTCTTGTTCTGTTCATTTGTGATTTTATATTTTCCTTAGTGTTAGGTTTGGATTTCTGTTTATTTTTTGTGTATCTGTTAGAGATGCTTCATGTATGGTTACCATGAGGTTCATATATAACATTCTATGTGTATAGCAATCTATTTTAAGTTGATGGGCGCTTAAATTCAAGTGCATTTTAAAAGCATTACATTTCTATCCTCCCCCCATATTTTATGATTCTGACATATTTTACATGTTATTACTTTGCATATCCCTTGATTGTAGGTCTAGCTGATGTTACTACTTTTGTCTTTTAACCTACATACTTGCTGTGCAAGTGGTTGATTCACTACTTTTAGTATATTTTTAGTTTTACCAGTGAGGTTTTTTTCCCCATAAATTACCTATTTGTAATTATGGTTTCTTCTTTTCCATTTAGAGGAGTCCCTTTAACATTTCTTGTAAAGCCAATTCAGTGTTGGTGAACTTTAGCTTTTGCTTATTTGGGAAATTTCTCATGTCTTCTTCAATTCTGAGTAATAATCTGCCCAGGTAGAGTATTCTTGGTTGTAAGGATTTGTTGTTGTTGTTGTTGTTTTGTTTTGTTGTTGTTGCTATTTTTCCTTTCAGCACTTTGAATATATTGAATATACTGTCCTGTAAAGTTTCTGCTTAAAAATCAGCTGAGAGTCTTATGGGGGGGTTCCCTTATATATATCAAGTTGTTTTTCTTTTGCTGGTTTTAAGAATTTTACCTTTGGCATTTTGATTATAACGTGTCTGGGTGTGGATCGCTTTGGGTTCATCTCATTTGGGACTCTATGTGCTTTCTGGACTTGGATGTCTGTCTCCTTTTTCTTGCTGGGGAACTTTTGAGTCATTATTTCTTCAGATAGTTTTTTCTGTATTATCTCCTTCTGGGACTGCTTACTGCAAATGTTATTAGGCTTAATGTTGTCCCAGAGGTCCCTTAAACTATCCTCATTTTTTTTTTAATTCTTTTTTTCTTCTTACTCCTGATTGGGTGATTTACAGTATCCTGTCTTTGGCATCACTGATCCATTCTTCTGCTGTGATTCCCCATAGTGTATTTTTCATTTCAGTTAATGTATTCTTCATCTCTGATTGGTTATTTTTGTATTTTCTTTCAGTTCTCACTGTTTTCATCCATTCTTCTTTTGAGTTTGGTGAGCATCTTTATGACATCAGCTTTGAAATCTTCATCTGGTAGATTGCTTGTCCCTGTTTTATTTAGTTCTTGTTCTTTTGTATGGAGCATACTCCTCTGGCTTCTCATTTTGTCTCTGTGTTAGTTTCTATATAGCACAGACATCAGTCAAGTCTTCTGGTCTTGAAAGAGTGTCTTTATGTGGAAGGTGTCCTGTGTGGCACAGTAGTGCAAACTCCCCAGCCACCGGCACCAGATGCCCAGAAGCGACCCCTCTGTGGGTTACTGATACCCTCCTGTTGTGCCTGGGTTGTGACTGCTATGATCTTACTGGTGTGCTGGTCTGTCCCAGTGCAGCTGTCTGCGTGGTCTGGCTGTGACTGCTACAGGGGGCTGCTAAGTGTGGCTGGCTCCCAACTGTTCAGCTGAGGGGCTCAGCCACAACTCTTTCAGGCACACAGTATGTGAGGTTTGCCCCCAGCATGACTGGCTTTGAGGTTTGGCTGAACCCTTGTAGGCATTCTAATATGCAGGGCTACCCATCCCCCCACTCCCAGGGCAAGGGTACTTATGGGGCTCCAGTGTCAGCTGAGTCCAGCATCTGGGAGTGGTGAGGCAGGGAACCTTAATAATTTCCTGTGTACTTGTTCTATCAATTAATAAGAGTTACTGAAATCTCACACTATAATTTTGGAATTTTCTATTTCACCTTGTGGCTCTATCTGCTTTTGCTCTATGTATTTTTAAGTTCTCTTATTGGGTGCATAAATACTGAGGATTTTTATGCCCTTTTAATGAGTATCATTATGGTTCTTTATTCCTGCTAATATTTTTTTTGCTATGAAATCTACTCAACATAGCCCCTCTAGCTTTCTTTTATACATGATATATCTTTCATTTATTTAGCTTCCTTTTAAATATAGTCTATCTTTTCTCACCCATTTTAACCTATTTGCTTTTCATATTTAAATTTTGCTTCTTGTAGACAGCATTTGGTTGGTATTGCTTTTGTTTACTAACCTGATAAACTCTCCCTTTTAATTGAAGTATTTAGACCATTTACATTTAAAGTCATTGTCAATATGGTTAGATTTAAGTTTATTATCTTACTATTTGAGTTGTATCTTTGCCATCTGTTCTTTCTTTTCCTTTTTTTTTTTTTTCCTTCCTTATTTTGGACTTTTTTTTTATGGATTCTATTTTATCTCCTTTGTTGGCTTCTTAGCTAAAACTCTAAATTTTTGAGTCATTACTTTGGGATTAATACAAGTACAACTCAGCAGCCCATTTTTTTTTTTTTAAGATTTTATTTATTTATTTGAGAGAGAGAGAGTGAGAGAGAGCATGAGAGGGGAGAGGGTCAGAGGGAGAAGCAGACTCCCCACTGAGCGGGGAGCCCGATGTGGGACTCGATCCTGGGACTCCAGGATCACGACCTGAGCTGAAGGCAGTTGCTTAACCAACTGAGCCACCCAGGCGCCCCTCAGCAGCCCATTTTAAGTTTGCATTACACCACTTCATATTATTATAACTATATAATAGTACACTTCCCATTTCTTGTCTTCCAACCTTTGTACTATTGTTGTTAAACATTTACTTTTATGTATGTTATAAACCTCACAATACATTGTTATTGTTTTTGTTTAATTTATCAATTCTGTTTTAAAGAAATTTAAATCTAAAAATCTTACATGTTTACTGATTTTTACACTTTTGGCACCTTTCATTTCTTGGTATAGATCCATGTTTCCACCTGTTAATATTTTCTTTTACTTGAAGGACTTCCTGTACATTTCTTGTAGAGCAGGTTTGCTGGTGATCAATTCTTTCAGCTTTTGTCTGTCTGGCAAAGTATTTCTTTCATATTCTTTTTTTTTTTTTTTAAACAACAGACATTTATTCTTTCACAATTCTTGAGACTAGAAATTAAGGTGAAACCAAGGCTGGAATCATATTCATTTTTAAAAGACTTTTTTCTGGATTTAGAATGCTGGGTTGGCAGTTCATTTCAGTATATTAAAGATGTTACTCCACTGTCTTCTTACTTGTGTTGTTTCCAATGATAAACCTGTAGTCATTCATTGCCCTTCTACAAAATGTGAGGTTTTTCTCTGGCTGCTTTTAAGAGTTTCTTTGCCACTCTTTTTAAGCAATTTGATCATAATTTCACTTGGTTTAGTTTTCTTCATGGTTCTAATACTTGGGGCTCACTGAACTTCTTGGACTACAGGCTTAAAGATTTTAGCAAATTTGGAAAAAAAAATCAGTCATTTTTTCAAAATTTTACGCTCTACTCCCCGCTCTGCAGATTCCATTTACATGTATATTATGTTATTTATGTTGTCCCCCAGATCCCTGGTGCACTTTTCTAATTTACTCATTCTTTCCTCCTTTAATTTCTCCCTCCCTTTCTTCATTCATTCATTCTCTTTTTTTATTTTTATTTTTTATTCTCTTCTGTTTTTCATTCCAGATAGTGTTTATTGCTATGACCTTAAGGTTACTAATCTTTTCTTCTACAATGTCTAAACTGCCATCAATCCCCTCCACTGTATTTTTCGATCAGACATTGTAGTTTTCATTTCTAGAAGTTCAATTTGGGATTTTAAAAATATCTTATATATGTTTCAATTAAGCTTTTTAAAGATAGGGAATATAGTTATAATAACTATAAAACTATATAATAACTATAAAAACTCACATATATTTGGTAGTTCTGGTGCAGTTTGAATTTATTGATTTTGTTTTTCCTCCTCATATGGGTCCTATATTTCTGCTTTCTTTCATGCCTCCATAATGTTTTATTGGATACCAGGTGTTGTGAATTTTACCTAGTTGGGTACTGGATATATTTTTTTAATCCTACCAACATTCTTGAGATTTATTCTGGGATGAAGTTAAGTTACTCAGAAATAGTTATATCTCTTAGAGTCTGGCTTTTAAGATTTGTTAGAAAGTGCCTGAGTAATATTTACTCTAGAGCTAATTGATCCATACAAATTTGAGGAATTTTTCATGTAGGACAAAAGAAATGCATGGTTTTGTTTGGCATACAGTTCTCTTCATACACAATTACCTTGAACCTACAAATCAGTCCATTTAGATGTTCCACATTTGTGCTGATTTTTTTCCAATTGACTCAATGCATTATGAGAAGAGTATATCATATTTATTTACAATGTTTTGTCTATCTCTTCCTGTAACTCTAGTTGTTGTGCAATATGTTTTTGGGCCATGTTATTAGGTGCATGTTGTGCCATTATCATTATTTTTTATTTCCTTTTCCTCACTTTCCTTCTTTCTCTCTCTTTCTTTCCTTCTTTCTTTCTCTCTCTCTCTCCCTCTCTTTCTCTCTCTCTCTCTCTTCCTCCCTCCCCTCCTCCCTTCCTCCCTCCCTCCCTCCCTCCTTTCGGGGAGGGGCAGGGTGTTTGACTCTCTAGCATTAGAATCTCTTGGGCTTGACCTTACCATTTTTTCTACCCCTCTACCACCTGAATCTGTCTCTCACAGAATTGTCTTGTGCTTCCACTTTGGACACTGATGTTCTTTAAGAGTAGACTCCCTTAGTTTGGATTTTGTATACTTCAGGATACAGAGGAGAAGAGGAGAAGGGAAGGCTCAGGGGAGGCTGTCTCTGCATATACATGTGTTAACCATTCTCCAGACTATCTGGGTTCTGGCACTATTACCTTACTACATTAAATCCCTTGGTTTCTGGTTCCTATCCATTCCCGAGACCCTATGGAAAGGAGGTCACAGAAATACTTCCCATGCTTCTCCTACCACTCCAAGTACCAGGACCCTCCCAGAGTCTTCTCAGGCCATCTGCCTGCACCCCCATTTTCTCATTTTATCTTTTGGTCATTCTATTTGGATATGGGGTCCTTAGTCTCTGAGTTAGCCCTGGGAAACCTAGCCTAGGTTCTTTCCATTTGGGCATCCTTTTATTCTTATTTGGGGTCTCTGACATCTATCCCAGCAGGGACACTGTATTGGCACTTCTAGACCCAATCATCTAAGTTGTAGTTATTGTTGCTCCAAATTTTCCTTCTTGCTGGTGAAACTCCATTCTTTTTGGTTGGAGACACTGCTTTTACATGTTACTTCTCTACTCAGAGTTTCATAAAATAAAATCTCTTGGGGATTTTGAGATGCCATTCACAAATCTTCATTTTCCCTAACAAAGTCAAAACCAAGAATCTCTGAGTCCCAGCCCCTGGTGTACAATTTGGTGACTTTTAGAATTCCAGATGGCACACTTAGGTCTCAAACTGTGGCTTTTATGTATTAGCCTAAAAAGTTAAAATGTGTATTAATCTAAACAGATGTTAGCTTTGGAAACTAATACCAAAGGGAATCAACTATTTTTTTCCTGCCCACCCATTGCCCTCACTTCTTCCTTTCATTCCAATGCTGACTGCATTGCTTATTTATCAGTGTGGTCTGAGATTTCTCCCTGAACAGAGTTACCCCAAGAGTAGCTTAGGTCCACAGTGAGGTCAGACTCATTTTCCCTGAGCCAATTCAGCACATGCCTTTCCTGAGGTGAAGCCATCAAAGTCTGTGGGGTTGCCTAGGAGGAGACCCACCAAAGTCAAATTTCTTCTAGACACAATCCATAGTGCATAAAAATTAATCAAGTCCTACCATGACTTGCTTTATTCATAATACTTAATGGTCATGTAATAGGAGTTTTTATTCAGCAGTTAAAGTTCATAAGTGCGGGTTTTACATGGAGATAGGTATTATGCTGATGGTTTAATTACACACCTTTTTGCACACCAAAGGAAATGGGTTATGCAGGTTTTGTAATTAAGGAAGGACTTCGGAGAGAGAATGAACCTGGGGTGAACTGATCTTTTTGAAAATGTTTATTTTTAAATTAGTAACTCTTTGAAAATGTCCAACTCAGGAAATGATACTTAAGGTTAGAAGTTGTTTATATATAAACATGCTTGCTTGTGCTCTATCTCTCTACACACACACACAACACACACACACACACACACACACACACTTCTCTAGTTCTCATGATAGAAATTAAAATTTTTCTTTTGTGAACTCAATTTAGCACTAAGTAGTTACTAAATCTCCTTTTCTTCAAGGCTAGCATAAGAGACTTTCCCCCCCAAAGACATCAATTTTAAGTTCATTAGGTAAGTCATCTAATGTTGGTGCAAAAATTATTGAGCTGGATCTCCAAACTCTTGACTTCATTGAGTCCAAGCGATGTAATTTCTCCAAATTCGATTCTGTTTTCATGGGACAAGATTTTCTACCTTCTGTGTGTTATTGAAACCAAAATACCATTTACTCTTTCCTTCCCCAACACACACTCCTGCACATATCCGTGTCCAACCTCTTCCCTAACTGCAGACTCCTCTGGTCACATGCCTACTCAGCATCTCTAGTAGATGATTGGGAAGGTTCTGAGTTTAAAAGTCTAGAAAAATCTTCTGATATTACCATAAATCTGTTCCTCTTATAGTCTTCCTAGTTTGGTAAGTGACAACTCTATCCTTTCTTATTTATCCCACAGAAACAACTGGGGTTCTCCACTGACCCTTCTTATTTCTCATGTTGGACACCATATTTAGCAGCAAGTTCCATTTGCTCTATTTTCAAAATATAACCCCTTCTCACCATCTCTGCTGCTGCCCCTTAGTCTTAGCCACCAGTCTTTCTTGTAATGGATCCCTCTGCTTCTACATTTGCTTCCCTACATTTATAATGCTGCAGTCAAAGGAATACTTTTAAACCCAAGTCATTGAATGCCATGCTTATGCTCACAACCTCCCATGGCTTCCATCTCACTGAGAAGAAAAGCGAATGTCTCCATAAAGAGGCCATTGATACATATCATCCTTACTTTTCTGTCCTGGCTTCTTACCACCCTCTTTCTGACTCTCTCTCTTCCAGCCTCAGAGCCTTTGCCTTTTCTGTTCCTTCTAGGTAAAATGCTTTTCTTCCAGGTATCTACTTGACTTGCTTCCTTCAGATGTTTATTCAAATCTCACTTATCATTGAGGCTTTTACTATCACCATCACCCCACAGGCCCTCTACTTGGTGCTATCCCACTACCCTGCTTTCTTTTTCTTCCAACCACTTATCACCATCTAACCTACTATGTATGGTCTGTTTCCCGTTTCTAGAAAGGAAACTTGAGGAGGCAGCGGTTATTTTCTGCTTTGTTACCTCTGAATCCTCAGAGCCTAATGGTATCTGACACACAGTAGGCAGTTCAGTAAAACTGCTTGTTAGATCAGTGATCTGTCTCCAAGGTGTGACTAGGTTATAAGCAACTTCAGGGCTGGGAAGTACGTCTTTCACTGCTGTGAGCTCCACACAATGCTCAGCACACTAGTGGGGGCAGTGGACAGTGGTTGTCTTGACTTTCCCAGCACAACTGTGTTTTTTAGAGTGAATAGTTTTAACCTATTCACTGTGGCTCTGGTGAGTCTGGCAAACCTATATCTCCTAGGCATGGCCAGGTGGAGGATGTCCTTCCTGCTGTCGGTCATCATGATTGCCTGGGAGATGAGGGGATACTCCAAGTTGGGTCAATCAGAGTCCTCCCCTAGACTTCTCCGATGGTGAGAGCAGGGGACATTAATTGAGGGTTTACAGATAAAGCAATGCCTATGGTCAGCTTCCCTATCACACAGAGGAAAACAGGGGCAGTATTCAAAATAGCAGCTGGGATGCCATGGACAGCAATTAGTCAGAATTGGACACTGAACAGAAATAGTGACACTACCATATAGTTGTGAGGTTTATACACAGGGAAACGTGGTGTTTGGGGGTGGGATGGAGGAAGGGAGAGAATTCTTTATGTGTCTCCTGTTCTCTTCTTTAGCATCTTTCATACTCTTTTTTTTTTTTTTAAGATTTTATTTATTTATTTGAGAGAGAGAATGAGAAAGAGAGAGAGAGCACATGAGAGGGGGGAGGGTCAGAAGGAGAAGCAGACTCCCTGCTGAGCAGGAAGCCCGATGCGGGACTCGATCCTGAGACTCCAGGATCATGACCTGAGCCGAAGGCAGTCGCTTAACCAACTGAGCCACCCAGGCGCCCAAGCATCTTTCATACTCTTAATTGACATGCTTATTGGAGACTAGGAACACATTTTTGGAAAAACCCCTAGTTTTGGAAAGCTGTGTTCAAGTGTTAGTGACCCCTCTCTCTGTTTAGCTGTGATTCTGCATTTGAGCCTTGCATTCAGTCAAGCCTGAAACCAAATTCCCTTTGATCAAAAAAAAAAAATGAGACAAATGATATAAAATTTGTCCAAGTCATTTTCCAGTGACCTGAAGAAACTCTCCCTTTTTGGCATCTTGGGTTACATTGGACGTGGTGAGAGCACAAAACACTAATTTGGCCTCCGTTCTAGCCCCAAAGAGATGTCATTTTTCTCTCTAATACTAGCGTGTTTTCGAGTCCTTATTTTATCTGCAAAATGACAGAAGAAGAATTTAGAACATGGCTTTGACATGTCACACGACTGTCACAAAGCCATGATCATGGCTGGTCCAGCCCCTGCCTCTGTCTTGAACATCCTCTTGCCTATGCTTTCCCTCACGTTTGGAGCTCCAGACATACAGATCTTCCTCCAGATTCTTGAACTTGGAATGCTCTTTTCTGCCCTAGGGCCTTCACGCATGCTGTTCCCTCGGTGAAGTGCCCCCAACCCCTTGGTTCATTCATGAGGACTATTTGAGTACAAAAGACAACCGGGATCTGGGGATGCACCCTGAGCAGGTGGGGCAGAAGGGCTGATGCTGAAGCATCCTTGACAGGGTGGGAGATGGTGGCTTCTCCAAAGGAAAACAAGAGTGCTCTACTTGAAGAAAGGAAGTGAATGCTGGTGAACTAAGTCCTGAACAGTCCGCCTCACTGATTCTTACCTTTCAGGTCTTTACTCAGTCTCTCCTCTTCGCAGACATACTCCCTCAGCTCTCCTCTCAAAAGCACATCTCTCTGTGTAGGCCACATTCTTGTGACATTTGGAATTTTCTCTTTCTGTTTGAAGTTATTAGACTAAGTCCTGGCCCCCAGCTGGAGTGTAAAAGACACGAGGCCAGGCACTGAGTCTGTTTTTCCTCAACACTCTGTCCCATTTATTAAGAATCCGTCCACTGGCTTACTTGTTACGTAATACGCCATTTTGCTTTGTCGTTAGAACTATCCTGTCAGGTGAGAGTGTTCACTAAGGCTCAGAGAGGTTTAAGTAACTTGCCCATTGTCATACAGACACCAGGAAGTCAGGGATACTGAAACCCCGTCTCTCTGGCTCCGGTTCCAGCCCCACGTGTTCCAGCTTCTGGCCTCGTTCCCCAGCAAGCACATTCAGAGCGGTCCTCCAGGAGACAAGACAGAGTGAGCCTCATCCTCACGGAGCTCACAGTTCCTCTAGCATCTTCTCCAGAGACACTATATTTGCTACCCTTTTTTTTTTTTTTAAGATTTTATTTATTTATTTGACAGAGACAGACACAGCGAGAGAGGGAACACAAGCAGGGGGAGTGGGAGAGGGGGAAGCAGGCTTCCCGCAGAGCAGGGAGCCCGATGTGGGGCTCGATCCCAGGACACCGGGATCATGACCTGAGCCGAAGACAGACGCTCAACGACTGAGCCACCCAGGCGCCCCATATTTGTTACCTTTATATAAGATTGCTGAGAGGCTCTTTGGAGGTAGGTGGCACGACCAGCACTCATCCGTGGGCTCTATAGTAAACCATGGAAGTGACCTTGAGTGTGTCCCTGAGGAAGCCCCGGTGTTGTCGTCTGTAACATGCTGTTGACCATTTCTACCTTGCACGTTTGGTGTGAGAATCATGGAAGTGATACTGGGTTTGGCTGGTCTTGAAACAGAGTAGGAGGCTTGATATCGGCAGGTTGCGGAATGTGAGTGACCGCAGGCGTTCAGACTGCCTCCATCCTTCCCCGCAGGGCGACACTGCTTCCTTCACTCTGCAAATGTGAGCATCCACTTGTGGTCCTCATGCTGGGGGATGGGAGGGCAGCAGCAAACCATACAGGGAGTGTTTCCGCCCTTCAAGTTGGAGGGAGACATATCATGTGAAAGACACAAATGAATACATGATGTTGGGAGGTGCTAAGCACAATGGAAATAATAAAGTGGGCAAGGGCATATGGAACGTGGAGTGGGCAGTGAGGGTGCCATTTACAATGTATGGTCGGGAAAGTCCTTTCTGCTGTGACCTTTGAAGGGAGGGAGGATGGGAGCCACACAGAGAGCCAGGAAAAGAACATCCACTCCAAAGGGAATAGAAACACTGAGCCTGGAGGCAGAGTGGGCTCTGTGCCCAGGAAGCGCACGGCGTGGCCAGTGTGGCTGGAAGGGAGCCTAGAGAGAAGCCTGCGTCCTCACCTGAATGTGAAACTGATTTAGCACCACCTCCTCAGGATTTACCAAGCTGGACTTGTGCACAGCACTTGGATCCTTTAACGATTAGAATTAGGAGTTTGCCATCTGCTTGATACATGGTAACTGCAGAGATGATTTTATTTAGTTCTCTTTTCTGTAAATTTCTAGCTAACCCTGCTGGGAAGCCCCATGCCTCTGACACTGCAGCTTTCTTGCCTCGGCTTAAATCTTTTCCCTGCTTCCTGCTAGCTGGCATACTCATCCTTTGGGTTCCAGTTAAACTGGGAAGCTTCTCTGATCGTCCCTAGCGCAATTTGGTGATGTTCCTATATATTCTGGTACTTCCCTTCTCGTTAGCACTCATGCATTATCGGGCACCTTAGCGTTCAAGAACTCTCTTCCCAGTGACCCATTGGGTAGAATGAGGCCAAGGCTGTGTTTACCTTAGTTCCAGTTGTATATCCAGTGTTGAGTCTGAGCAGGTTGTTTAATGCTTATTTGTGGGTGGGTGGGTGGGTGGATGGAGGCATGCGTGCCTGCTAGTGAAATTTGTTCCTAACGGGGCATGCTACAAGGCAGAGTTCAATTAGACAATTATTACAATATTGGTGAAATATGGAGTGCCACACGAACTCTCTCATGCTGAGACCATAGATTTCATCAAGGAAAGTCCCTACTGGGAAACATGTTATTAAATGTTTAGAATTTTAAAATTAGAAAGAAACTGTTTTGTCATGGGCTTAAATGTCCTCCGTTAACAGAAAGAGGAAAGGTAGGACCAAAGAGAGGAAGTGACTTGTCAAGGTAACCCAGGCTGTTAGAGTCAGGGCTTAGATGGTAATCTGGCATTTGGATTCTCTTGCATTTGATTCAAAGAGCGAGCTTGGCGCTGTCTACTTCAAGGGTCCTGGGATCCAAACACTGAGATACGCTATACTGGATTCTAGGTAGAGAAATCCAATGCTTGGGAGGGACTGCTATGCTGTGTATCAGGGTTTGGGTGTTTTTAGACTTGATGCATTTTGTGGGCAGGAAACTACCACTTTGATGTGACAGCTACAAAACCCTTCAGCCTAGTTGAATACTTGTGCAAGTGTTTACGTTTCTGGATCAGACATACAATGCTCCGACGTACTTGACTAATTTTCCCCCTCATCCATAAAGTCCTAAAGTAGCAAGCTTGATTTGAAAATAAATTAGTAAACATTTGAAAGTGAGAAACAAATTATTCCCAGAACACTTAGCTCCTTCCTTGAAATACACACTTGAGAATTGCTGAGATTCTGTTCTGTGAGAATGCTTGAATCTCTCCCTAAATCATAACACGGGTAAACTTACTGAAATATTTTTACAATTTTATTAGAGGTTTTAATTCACTGCTTTATCTATCTCTGTTAGACTGCAAAATAGCTTTAAATATTCAAGTGGTAATTAATGAATCTTTTATGTTGCAAATCAAACATTTTCATCTGTGCGCTGGTGGAGTAGCAGTGAGGAAGGATTTCAGGAATAATTGTTTCTCCCAATTCCACACTGTTGACTAGCTCTCGTACTTTATGGTTTAGGAGTGGGTTTGCCTTTGTTGCCTAGTGGGGCTCATGCTCAGCGTGGACAATGTCTGCTGTCTTTCTGGAGGTCAGGATTTCTTATGAGTTTCCTGCCAGAGACATTCCCGACTAGATGGAAAGTCTTTGAATGTGGAATTTTTGCTTGAGTGCAAAATAATAAAAAGCATGTGTATGTTTAAAAAAAAGGATCAGCTAATGGCAAATGAGCATTGGCTTACATTAATATTCTATTACAGTAAAAACTTCTATTTAATAAATTTTCTCCAGACTTTTTTTTTTCCTCCCAGAATCTAACATATTTTTCTAAGTGGCATGCCAACCTAAAGAAAGTATATATGATACATTTGATTTATGTTAAGTCAATAACGCACACAAGCCATTTAAAATTGTATTTTAAGTGTGGAAATAGCAACCCAAGGAAACACATATAGTACTATATATTCAGAAGGGAGAAGTGTTAGCTTTTCAGGGGCTGAGATGCCTTGCAAATATTACTCTATTTAAAAGATATTTTAAAAATGTGGTGCTTTCTGTCAGATGGCAATAAAGCAAGTCTGAAATCCTGTCATACAGTTCAGAACCCAAAATCAAGTTGGCTGGTATTAAAGACTTCACATGACAAAATAGTTGTCCTTCCCCCCCTCCGCCGCTCTCTGCCATTCATGAAAACTGGTGCCGTAAGAGCGACTCTAGACAACGTTCTCGAAAGGACCAGCAAATTCTTCACTGGAAGCCACCCTGTGTTCTTCCATGGCCCTAATTAATACTGGACTCGGTGACATTTATGTATCAGAGCAATAAGCTAAACAGGAAACAATTTATGTCACCTAAAGCTTTTTAACAAATCGATGTGACTATTTGTAATTGCTTGTTTCACAAGATTAAAAGTGCTAAGGCCTGATCTTCGCCCACGGATTTGTGGTCAACCTGACCTATGCTTCCGGTGTTTAAAAAAAAAAAAGGGGGGCTGTGGGGGGAGTTGGTGATCAGCACTGACTTCCATCAAGTAATCCATATTGCTAATATTTCTGGAATTTTAATGTAGTTACAATTTATAGCCGATCAAATGTGGTTACCTAAATTGCTGTTGCTAGTAGACAGTTTAACTGTCTTTATTAATTACAGTATAATTTAATGTTTGAGTAGCGGCACTTGTGTTGGTCATTTTTACAGCTAGAGCAGTTATCTGCCTTATGACGAACCATTTTAGCATTTTCAATGGAAATTTGCTAATATGATGAGTGATAAAAATGTCATAAGCTGGTAAATAATGATTATTGCTTTGGCTGAAATTAATTCTTGAAAGGCCGGTTACCTTCAAATTAACATTATAACTTGAAGCTTGTCTTTTTCTCCTCCCTATATTCTTGGTATAAGCCAAAAAAAAAAAAAAAAAAAAAAAAAAGACCGTTGATCATTTCAAATATATATATGGTATTAAGCATCGAATGTCATTTTACAGAGTGGAAATAAGACAACAAAGGGTTTTGTTTTTTTAAAAAATAAAAGCCTGTTTAAAAATAAATAAAAGTAGGTTATATCTAGAGTGATGGCTTTCTAATCCAAATATTGTCCCAGTTAAACCAGTGTTTTTGTATGTAATTTAATTTCCCTCCAGTGTGAATTCTGTCTTAAACCTTTCATCAATCAGTTCCTTAAATGAAGGTTTGAGACCCAACTTCTTTATTTTAATAAAGAATACTTTTATTTGACTTAACTACAATGAAGATGAAAGATAAATTGTGATTACTACCCTCTATGTGAATATGTAATACCAAAGAAGACAAAATCTAGTAAGGAAGACTAATTACACTTTGGTCTATTGGGGGGCGGACGAGGGGGGAGATCGTTAATATCACGCAGCTGTTTGTGTTGATGTGAAATTCGTCTGAGTCTTACTTTCTGTTTATAAAGGCCTCCATTTAAAAGAAGAACATATATTTTGGGCTTGCTGCCTCGTTTACCTGAGCAACCAGCCTTAAATGAATGTGTAGAGGAGGATGTTCCTGCTTCAGAAGAATTCCAGAAATCCAGTGAAAAAGGTACTAGGCACCAACCAGCAACATCTTCCCTAATGCATTGTCATACTTGGTCTGGGTCCTTCAGCTTATTCAAATATGTGTACATATTTAATTTTACCAACTGCATATGCTGTAAGCAGTATTTATGTTTAAGCCTGGCATTTAAAGGAATTTCAATTAACCCTCATATTATATTCTTAGTAGCTAGATGAGAATTAAGGGTTCAAATGTTTTATTAATTATCAGACTAGAGGGCTTCTAGACTGTGGCATAACTGTTAATGAAAAGAGGACACTACTTTGTAACTTAATAGCAAAACCTATATTAAAAATTTTTTTCTTCATAAGATAGGCTTTTCAAAACAATGCTGGGAAAGCACGCTTATGTGCTCCTCACCAGCAGCCGGTGTTTGGCCGAATAGGAGCAGCTTGGTTAATTTTCAAGTCATCTTTTGGCTTGTGTTACGCTCTGAATTACAGACTGAACGGTTTTATGTTACCCCGGTTTGGACACTTCCAGTGCTGCTTTCAATATACCAATTTAATTTTTACTGAAAGATGATGCCCAAACTCATTAATCCTTAGAATATATATGACATAATAGTATTAAAGACAATAGCAGTGTTTTTTTTTTTTCTTTTATCAAGCTATGCAATGAAACAAATCTCGAAATCAAGATGGTTTTTCTGGAATATTTAGTTCCTGAAGCTTCACTGTTTTCTATACTGGATGCAGTTATCTAGCATACTTTTGATAGAATATTTTTGTAAAATCATTTGTTCTAATCTAAGCATTTATCATTATATGCAAAAAGATTTCTTGATGAGAATATTATAGACGGTGCCATGTTTTTGACATTAGCATTTTATTTGGATGACTAATCTTGCAGATGTGAAATTTTAATGAATTATTCATGAAATTGCTTTCCTCTGAAATTTTAGTTTGCTCTTAACGCTAGTTATTAAACATTTTGGGTTTTTTTTTTTTTTTTTTCCCCTGTATAAAATTTGATGAAGAGAAATAAGGGTGTGCTTCCTCGGGAAAAAAGGTAGCCTTTATGTTTTCAGTGTTTTCCAGTTCCCTAAGTGGAGACTTAGCACTTGAAATCCTGAGGATGAGAGCTTCAGCCCTCTGTGATGATGGAAGCTTTTAGTCAAGATTGATTTTAATTCTGTGTTGGAAGCAGCTGGTGACACCTCTAACATACAAGATCAGCAGGTCAGAAGGGAGAAAGAAACTTAGGCTGTCGCGACTTTTTACTACCAGTGTGAACAACCAGCATTTTTATTGCATTTGAGAATGCTATCATGTCAGTAATGAGTACTGACTACACAACATTTTTTTTTTATTGTCTGTATCCACAGACATGGAATGATGGAATTACAGTTGATGTCAAGGAATGAGTTTCTTTTATGCCTTATCAAAACAAAACGAAACTGAAAAAATTCTCGTTCCTGGCAGCACATATCCACGAAGCACCGTGCGCACACTCTGGACTGGACCATCTTCCTCGAGGCTTCTGGGTAGCAGAGATCGTGCGAACCACACTGGGCCCATAAAATGCCTTTAGAATCATTAAGTCTCATTCTCAGGATAAAAAAGCGAAACCGACATTCAAAAACATCCAAAATATCAAGAGGGAATACCATGAACCAAAAGGTACCCCAAAGATTCAAAATCCTTATGAGCGTGTTCTTCTTTGTACCCTTGGAAACGGAGATCAGCTGGAATGTGGAAAGGAGAATATTTTAACTTTTTTTTCCATGATGAAATAGCTAGTGATTTACATCCATCAGATTTGGGGTGCAGAATCCAAGGTATTCTTGACTCGGTGTGACGGAATGCTGGGACTAGTGTTTGAGCTGTCCCAAGGTCGTGAGGCAGCTGGTCACTCTGCACGTACAGTACCCTTGATGCTTCATCTCGTGGCTGGTTCATTGCGGGCAGCGTCACTCTCTTACAAGGACAGACTCTAGGGACAAGGAGGATGGATTCTCATTCCTGACAGTGCATTTGCCTGATACAAGGGACTATCTCCCTAATGTACGCTTTTCTTTGAAGAAAAAAAAAAAAAAGTAACAAATTGTCTTTACATCTTGGCACCTTGTAAAGTTTTCCTTTTTTTTATACAAAAAGTTCAATAGCTTTGACAACTCCCCATTATTAATCACTACTTCACTGATAAACTTTGAAAGTGTGACCCTGGCATTTCATCATGCAAAATATTTACTGCAGCAGGAGAAAAACATTTTTTTTAAAACAGCATTTTTTTTTTCTCTTTTCAAATGTATGAACTGGTTTAAGATAGCCAGGAAGGCAGTGGTAGGATAAACACAAGGGATAGGAATGTATCAAAAAACAGATTAACACGCACGCGCACACACACACACACAAATCTGTACAAAATGCTCTGATCAATGAGAACAGAAAAAAAAAAAAATCTGTCAACTATGTTACAATTTAAAAGCCAAAGGTGGGGGGGAAAAAAAGGTTAGGGAATTTCTCCCTCCCACATGTCAGGAAATGTCATCCAATATTCTTAAAGCAAGGATAACTAAATAAAATACATGTGCAGCATATTCTGCAATCCCATTACATACAGTAGTTTTTTTCCAAAGCTATTTTTTTTTTTTAGTATCGTTAATATAAAGCAGTTGCACAAAAAGCAAAGGTGTTTTGACAAACAGGTGTATGCATTTATTCCTTTTTAGGAACAATATCTAAAAAAAGAACCACCCTCCGCCCTCCCCCAAAAAAGACAAAGATTCACACAGACACATTGGAATATATGTACAACATAATAAACCCCATCCTAAAGAAGCGACTGGAACACCCCCCCCCAAGGGATACAGAATCAGAATTGTAAAAATCATAGTGAAGTTTGCTTGCTGTAAAGCCTGAGAATTTTTTTTTCAGTTGGTTTATCTGCAGGGCTGTGATACCTGCAAAGATATGTAAAATCTAATTTTTCTTTTTTTTTTTTTGCTACAGTCTTTAGACTAGGCATGCAAGACATACAACTAAGTGCAACTGAGTGAAATGTATTTTTTTTTTTAATTTTCGTCATTCCCTAAAGGTTTGAACTGAGGTATGCGTACTAACAGTTTCTCATGCTGTTATCTTTACTCATGTCTAGCTACACATGCTGAGAATGAACTAATCTACCAGATTTTTATCCTCTTTTGAATACCAAACTAACCAGCAACCACTCAGTTTAGAAGCACAGGGCCCCCTTCCCATGACCCTGTCTGGCTACTGCCTGCACATCATGAAGCTGCCTGGAAAAGTTTAAAAAAAAGAAAAAAGAAAAAAAAGTCTCGAGTGACCACAGACTGCCCTTTATACAGAAAGCAGAGTGAAGCTTCAAAAGAAACTGGCAAAGAAGTTTTTGTACCAAGCTTATGAGTGGATGGGAGTGTTACTTTTTTTTTTTTAAATGAAAAATGCTGACCAAAGCCTAATTAGAAAAAAAGGAAGGAAAAAGGAAAATATTTTAAACCAAACAAAATACCGGAAGATCAATGCCCAGACAGAGCAAAATTGATGCAGTGATCTTAGCACGGTCCTTAAAACCAAAGTGGCATACAATCTTTCTGGAAAACAAAACAAAACATTCTAGAAATGGTACTACGTGATTGAGTTGCATTGTAGAAGCTTTTCTGTTTTCTTCCCATTTTATCTTGACTGTCTCCTTTACTGGTTACTCCCTAATTTGCAGTGGCATCCATTCATGGTTTTGAGATGGGACTCCTCTCCTTCCCTAGCTCCTGTAACACCTTCAGCAGCCCCGTAACCTCTCATATTTATGAGTTTTGGTCTCTGTTGAGGTACAGAATAAGAAAAAAAAAAATAACAAAAGTAACAGCTTTGGTTCCATTACCTACTTGGTCTTCTAAATTTATTCTATGACGAAGGAGCAGTTCTCTTTCTCAGGTTAGCAATAGCCTAGAACTCATCAATTGCCTCTAAATTCTTTCACCTCCTTTGATCAACAATAAGAGGATATTTGGCTTCATCAGATAAAGCATAAAACAGAGAACATAATTTACCTTTGCGTAATATCTTTGGTAATTTTAGGAAAAAAAAAAAAAAGGTACAAAGAATATAAATTAAGCTCCGAAAGGCTCTCAAACTAAAAACAAAAGCTACGGTCCTAGATAAATAAATGAGTGACAGGAAAGTGGGTGCAGAGTGGAGGCGTTGAGGGGTTCTAAGGACTGAGGTTGTACTGACCGATGACTGTCACATTCTGCGTGCCATGTATGTTTCTCCAAACATTCTGGGGCACCATGCACCCCCGTCTCCTCGATGTCTTCTGTTAGTTTTGGATACTGGCTTGGTGTGATAATATTGCATAACAAACTGAACTGCAGTACCGAATTCACACGTTTGAAATGAACACTTTAGCATTGCTGAACTCAGTCCTCATTAACTTCCATAACAAATTCAATCTGATATCTAATTTGCATTCAAACAGATTAATGCCACCAAGCAGGTCCGGACTGATGTTTAAATTCAGCGCTGCCACCACTTTCACCAGAGTTGCTCAGGGGAAGCCAGCTTTTTGGGTCATTTTGCAAACAAAGCAACCCGTGCTGGTTTTCGACTCAGCGAGCCTGTGGCCCATGGCAACTTGGTCACCAGAGGGAGAGCCCTCCACGGCCACACTGGGGTCCAGCAGGAGATCTTAGGGGGTGGGGGGAGCGCTGCCTAGGTTTCCTTGTGCTGGGGCAATGCTTAACCACGATGGTAGCTGCAAAATAGAAAACACCAAAAACCAAAAACCAAAAAACTGAAACCAAACCTGAAACAACCCCCTTCCCACCTCCAATACTGCTTCGTGGAATGAATCTGCATTGTTCCTAGGGTGTCTCTATTTTTTTTTTTTTTTTTTCTGTCATTCATTCTCTTTCTGGCAGGACTTCACGTCTGTGTGAGAGGACCTTCATGTGTAGAGTGCAGCATTTGGGACCTTTTTTGAAAAAGACCAAAACGGAATGTTTTCGGACTTTGGAGAAAACGTGGTTATGTCTGAAGGAAACTGGAATGAGTGACAGAAAACTACGAACGAGAAATGACATTCAGCTTTTGTATAATAAAAACACCTATTAACATTCATCACAAGGTACAGAAAACTTGAAGCCTCCAGGAGGCCGTGGGCCCAAATGGAGGCCTGAGGTCAGAACTTAAAATGGTATAGTAGAAGCAAAAAAAAAAAAAAAAAAAAAAAGAAAAATGCAATACATTAAAAAGTTTGGGATAATTACTTTTTAACCCCCTCCCCCCAATACACACACAAAGGCCTTCCCCATCCCAACTGGAAGCAAAACGAAAACAAAAACGAACCAAAAAAAAAAAAAAGGAGTAAAGGCAGTGATAATCAACATGCAGTACTGTGCAAATCGGTCGTCCGTTGGAATCCTTAAATTCCGGGCAGAGGCTTGGTCTGCGGCTTAGGTGCGCATGCTCAGCTGGGTGTCCTCAGTGTCCGACGTCGGCAGGACTGCAGCTCAAAGTCTGCTGCTAAAAGTGAATCAGTTTAGCAAATTTACAACACTGATGTTGACTGTTAAGAGCGGAAAATCCCAAGTACCAAACAAGTCCATCCAATGCACAGAGTACAAATTCCTTTTTTCAACAAAAAGTAGAAAAATCAAAAATACTCCCAAATGGGATTCTTGATGGCACTAAGAGTTAACACGTTTCAGAGTTGTCAAAATGTAGTGAAAATCCTCCAGACTGTACAACAAATGGAGAACAATTTCACTGCTAACTTTTGACGTGTTTTGTTTTGTTTTTTTTGTTTTGTTTCTGTTTTTTGTTTTTTTGTTTTTTTTTTTCCCAATCTTCGTTCTTGGGGTTGGCCCCCGCCCAGAGACGTTCACTCCATGTCCTCATTTACTGGTTCGTCTTCATAATCTCTGTCGTGGTCAAAATCTGGACTGTGGTTGGCTGTTGTCACTAAGGACAGAGGCCCTTCAGCTTCCTCTGGATCGAGCGGTTCTTCTTTGACGTGCACAGGATGCCTGGAAGAGATGAAAACAGGTTCACTTGAGGGCCCCTCCCAACCACGGCAAGTTCGGGGCTTTGGGCAACAGAAGCCACACTCTAGGGCTGTACTGTCTCCCAGCACAGGCACTAGCCACGTGTGACTCTTTAAATGAAAACTTCATGCAATTTAAAACGGAGTTTTTCAGTTGCAATGGGGCAGCACAGAGATGACAAATTTCTGTCACGGCAGAAGGTTCCTTTGGGCAGAGCTGCTCTAGGGTGATCTCTGGCCCGAAGCAGCCTCTCTTCCCCGGGGTGTGTCTCTCACCATCCTGTGCACTCAAGTCACCCTGGGCTCTTGTTAAATAGCTGCGTGTGACTCAGCAGGTCTGGGGTAGGGCCCGAGACTCTGCATCCCTAGCAAGCTCCCAGGCAATGCGTTTGGTCCGAGGAGGACCACACTTTGAGTACCAGATAACAGGCCCCACAGTGGCTTCCTGGGGAGAGGAATCCGAGTCTTCAAATCATTACGTGAAATAAGAATCTGTAACACAATGGTGGTTTGTGGGGACCACTGAGCGCGGGAGGCTGGGCTAATCATGGCCTGCTGTGTGTTCTGCTTTGCTAGTTAACATGCAGAACCTGTGAAAGAACTCTCCAGAGACCGACCCCAAGCGAGGTTCTATCATTAATCAACTTCAAGCAAACACAGCAAAGAGACACCATGATACATGCTTGAAACTCCAAATTAATGCATATTTTTACAAACTGTCAATAAGGCAAGAAAAGCCCTGCCAGGAAACACAAACGGAGAGGAAAAGGCTCGCCCAACACAACAATATGATAAGAAAGCAGAGCCCCGATCAGAATAATAACGCTGTCAGCTGTAAACAAGGCAAAACAAGAGGGCCGGCTGGTAACGGCCACCAGGACGCCGCAGCCTGTGACGCGATCTGCCAACTTCCTCATTATGGCCCAGCACACGGTTCACCCAAAGGGGACTGCGGGGGATCACGCGAAACCACTCCGATAACAACTGAGAAATGTTGTTCGTAAATCATATTTACAACTGATCCTTTGCAAATACAAATTACTTTCTGTTGCAAGCCTTTTGATGTGGAAAAGAACCATTCAAGTTAAAATGGTCCCATCGCTGGCACTGGCTGCAGGAGGGAGGATTTTTTAATTGACGTTATCAAGTGTTAGTAATAAGAGGTGGTACTGGGGATGGCTGAGTTCCTAAATAATTGATGTATGCAAACCCCCAAAGGCCACTTGAACCATTTAAAAACAAACAGGAGTGCCTTGGACTGCCCTTGATGAGGTGAACCTTCAGAAAACCAATTGACTCTAAAATTAGCACAGCCCAGAGTGTGTCTGGGGGTAGATGTCAGGAGAAAGAGCTTTTAAAAAATTGTGCCCATCTTCCTAAAACTAGTCCCAAAACAAAATGTCTCGAAGTTGTAGTCCAGTGCATTTTCCTGGTTGTGCTCCATCCTTTTTTCAGTTTTTTCATGGCCCTACTTCTCTGTGTTTCTACAGGAAGACGCAGGACTGGCTATGTAATTTGCAGAGCCCCAGTGAAAAGTGAAGATGCGGTTCAAAAATTAGTCAGAATTTCAATATGGAAACGGCAGAAGCACTGAAACTTCTAACCATGCCTCCAAAGCCAGCCCTGGTAGGAGCCCCTATATTCTTTTGGGAATAATTAAGCGTATTGATGATTATGCCTTTAAAAAAAAAATCACCCATAAGCCCAAAATTAAGGTAGGTTTTTTTGGTTTTGCCTATCCTCTCCTGTGTGGCATCATATTTTTATATATCGTATACATAACAAATATTAGTTTGTCAGCTTTTTCAGTTGTAATTTTTATGGGTATATGAGATACCTTGTGTGGACTCTGCAGTCCCTTAATACTGGGCATTTTGTGATGGTCTTTTTTTTCCTTCTTTTGCTCTTTGAATAATACAGCCACCACTTTTATCCATTAATCTTCCTATTTCTGTTGATTTACCTCCTCAGGATAAATTTCTAAGAATGAAATTCTGGGAGCAAAGGCCAAAAACATCTTTATGGTTCTTAAGATTTATTATAGTATTAATTTCCAAAGGGGCGATACCAATTTAGACTCAACTTCATCAGCCCCAAGTGTTACATTTTAAAAAATATTTTGTTGCTTACCAGGTATACGGTAAGCTCCGGTTACCTTAAATTGTTCTTCTTGGATTACTGACAGCAGTGAACATTTCTTCCTGTTTGAATTTCATATTTTCACTATTGAGCAGTGCTACTTCATAAATTTACCCCCCCTTCTGTGCTGATCACATTTGGCTAGAAATGTATCTATGTGTTACTTAGCCCTGTATTAAAGTTCAAATGTGGTTTCCCTGATCAACATTTTCCTACTTTCACTTCTTTAAACAATCAGAATTATTAATCTTTTCAGGTTTAGAAACCTGAATTTGATGACATGAGATGATATAAGGCTATAGGGGGTGGGAGGATGGAGAAGAAATGGAACATTCTTAATGAAGTTCTTGCTTTATAATTTTCCACTCTGACAAATGTTTTGCTTGGCACAAACAAAAACAAACCAGATACAATGTTCACGTTAGAGAAGGTTTTGTTTTCCCTGGAAAGTTGCAGCTGCACTTGAGTAAGATTATTTACCCTCCCCAAGACCCAGGTTAGGACCCTATCACGCATGCTGGCTCACCCCAGTGCCTAATGCAGAGTGGGTCCCCAACAAATACTAACTGACGAGATCTGTGTGACAACCTGACAACCCAACCGACTTAGACATTAAGGCTTCTTAGAACTCCAGAGAAACGAAATCCAGCTGCACAACATTCCTTGATCCCAGCAGATCCCCCCGAGTATGGCAAATGCAGTCACACACGCCTGCGGTGCTTCAGAGAATAAAAGAGAATGGATTTCCAAGCACAATACATCTCAGGTAAGATGCAAACTATTTAAGATACGATGCTTCACACACATTCGTGTGTCTCCTAGAAATCGGAACTGCACGATGCACCATCCTGCATGTTGTCTGTCCCCTGCCCCACCTTTCCCCCCCAACTCCTACTTCCCCAACGGTTCCCAATGAATAACTGTGCAAAACCACACATTTCCCTCCTTACATCTGAGTAATTCCTTTGTCTAGCCACTCTGGGAACACGAGAGTTTTTAACTAAAGCTGACTGGTGTTTAGGGGCATTGTGTTCGGAGGGTGTGTGCACAGCATGGAGTATTTTGCTTTGTAGCTCCGTTAGCTCCTATCAGGATAAAAGTATAATGCCCCAAAGCCATAATTATGTGGCTACTTTCGATAGTAGCTGGGCTGCCGAACTAACAAGGTTCTTTAAGCCATGCCATAAAGTTTACGGCTTGATTTATTCCAATAGACTAGAACAGTTAAGAAACAATTTGCATCATAGCAGGGTAATGCATATTGCCCAAGAAGGAAAACTATGTCATTACAGAATTCACTTAATGGAAATACAGGGTCAAAAAGAGTAACAGTCTGTGACACTGAGAGCGGGCACAGGGACTACGCTGTTGACATATAATTATATTTAGCAAACAGTGTAAAGCGGGGAGATCTGAACAACAGTGCATTTTGACATCCTTACGTCGGGTTTCCTTAACAAAACCAAAACAAACCCAAACAAAATACAACCGAAACCTTCATTTTGTTACAAACAAAACACAACCGAAACCTTCATTTCGTTAAAAATTATGCTGACTGCTTGCGAAATGTGGTTTCTGGTAACACTGGGGTTAATTCAAAGTTGTTAAACAAATTAACTTTGTGGTGGCTTTATCTTGTACAGCAAAATTAGCGTCATTCTTAACTGTTGCCTGAGGTTTTTATCCAAATATCTTTCTCTTTTCAGTAATGCTTTGCACTAAATAGTAGGAATAGATATCAGCTAACCCTTGGAGTTCATAAAGATGATGAGAAATAGTCTCTTCCATTGAATAACTTCAGAAATACTTGCTTTAATGAGCATTTCTTGAAGGTGCTTATATACCAATTTATATTTGGTCTGAACTTCCTTAATATCTGAGTGAACACTCCTGTCATGACAATGATTTAAAAAGGAACACGAGTGTGACTACAGTCAAGTCAGAAACACCAGACCGCTTTAGAAAAGATGATATATAGCAGTATCAGTGTCAAAGGTAAACACATTCTTAAAATGTTGTGTAGTAAATAAAGAGACTATTCACATAAATTAAAAATGATTATTTCCATCTTTTAAGATCCTTTTCAAAACACTTTGGGCATGAAACTCAAATGCTAAATAATCAAATTTCAGATTGCCCCCAACCCACTCATTACCCTGACCGACAGCATTTTTCTTTTCCTTGTCCTTTGATGCCAATTCTTTCTGGCCCTCGTGGCTACAGGTCGTATTTCCATTCCCATCACTCAAATTATCTTAAAATAAGGTGTTGGTCAAGTAATTCAGAAGGAGTGTGTAGACAAGGGGCCTATTCTAGGGATGGCCAGTGCTGCAAACATTGGATTGGTTTCTTCCTTTAAATTGGGCAACGGTGGAGCAGATACTTGCTCTAAGGGAGAGACGGTCCCTCTAGAGCATCCCCCACAAATCCAAGCATCTGGAAAAATGTGGCTTCTTTTCTCTTTTAAACTTGCCCTGGCAGAGAGGGAGTTGCCCCAGTTGGGGCTCTTCTGCAGCCACGCACCTCCCCACACACACACACGGGGGGAGGGAGGGTGTGCGCCGGCTGCCAGGCACCACACCTCTCCTGTTGTTGGACTGGTCCTAGTGCCATTCAACCCATTCACATGCAGCAGGGACAACCGTCGCCCATCACTTCATTCAGTTATATGGTGCTCATTAGACTGCCGTCTGCTGCTATAATGCTCCTATTAATTTTCCTTTTGATATTTTAAGAGCAATCTATAAATCATGCCGCCTTTCATTTGTGCCATCATTAACGCCTGGTCATAACGCTTCAGCGTTGTGTTTGCGGTTCAGACTATCACATGGCCAAGTAAACAAGCATTCTTTTTCCCCCTGCTAGGTTCGGCGTGCCCGCAAGTTGAACAAACTGACAGAGACACATGCCGATTTTAGGAGGAAAAGGTAATGTGGCTTAAAGGATGGCCTGAGATGCCAAGCAGAGGGAAAAAAAGCAAATGAGTCACCCGTGTTATTGCTCAGTGCACTTGTAGGGCTGCATGAAGCTGATTGCTTTTATGGGAAAGTTAGTAAATGGTCCTTTTACGTGCTAACCGAGCTAAACATTTCCAGAAGCACAAACTTTTACCAAGGTTCTAGGAAAGCAGAAATGACAGGAAAGGTATCAAGAGCAGCTTGAGAAGGGCTTGTGTGCACACCGAAGCGGGAGACTGGGACCTGCACGCAGAGACCTTCTGGGTGGACAGTACTCACACGGCTTGCATAGGGGATCTGCCCGGACTGCTGTCACTCTCGTTGCTGTTGGTATGTTCCATTGCCCCGTTCAGCTCTTCCCGTATTGCGCTGGCTAAGTTGCCCAGAGTGGGATTTCCCATGGAAGCGGTAGTGTATAGAGGTATACTATTCTCAGCCATTGAAGCCTGTTAGCAACGAAGAGAAAATATATGAGGACGTAGGGTAAGCCCAGACAGGGAAGCCGTTAATTATGGGTATAGTCAACGATCTTCTGCTTAGGTTCTTAGTAGGGCTGGCCAATACAAGTTTCTAACAGGGGGAGAAGGATTTTGCTTTAAAAGGCAGACTTGCGACACATGTCCCATGCTTGGTTTCCAAGAGCTAGCTGGGACCAAAGCGCTGGTGGCGAGGGAGGACTCAATTTAGCCCTGCTGGGTAGAGTCACGTGGTTTAGACAGGGCTATCTAAAATGAGCTTTCTGTCTGATGCCTTCTTTCAGGAGGAACTGAATATTTCCAGATCACAGGGAAATATAATGGAATTTTCATTTCTTTATCCACTTTGATGACTCCAGTATTGGATATTAAAGATTTGATCCAATTATTCTGGCCTCACAGCTCAAACTTATGAGAACTTCCATAAACATTTACCTCTTAGATCCTATAGAAAAGGAAGAGATTATAGAATTGGAGTCCATTTTTATCTGCCACCATCGTTTCGGTTTTAATGATTTCTGAATCTGTTTAGTGTAGTTTGTGTGATGTTACCCCACAGTTATCTCAATCTTTCAGACTCAGACTGGTCAACCTGGAATTTTAGGACTGAAGGAAAAAAAAATCTGTCACTCTACATGAGTGTCAGCCCAAAAGAGTGGAAATGGAGAAAAGAAGAAATCCTCAAGTCTGTGGTGGGATACTGTTCACTTCTTATCCTCCTGTGTTTGAATAAAATGACCACCCAGTCTCAAATGCAGACAGTCATTAAATACAGCTTTGGACTAAAGTATCCATATTGTTTCATTGGGTAGAGATTATGACCCAGTAACTTTTCATTTTATTGAAGAGGACAGACTTTTAAAAACTGGCAGTGTAATTAGACCAAGATTTATCAAAACTGTCCTCTTGCAGACTACAATATGCCTGGTTTTCCATCCTAATGAGGAGAAAGTACAATCACAAGACAATCTGGCTTGGTGACTTCAATTGGCCAGTCATACAAGAGT
The DNA here is from genome assembly GCF_004348235.1 of Phoca vitulina. NCBI lineage: Eukaryota > Metazoa > Chordata > Mammalia > Carnivora > Phocidae > Phoca > Phoca vitulina. The sequence goes on from NW_022589716.1 coordinate 26,897,000, forward strand.
CCGAAGTATTCTAGAAATCCTGGCTCTAGAGAGAAAGAAAGAGCCAAAAATGAAGACAGAGCGGGCTGCAGGGAATGTGCCTATTAGGACAACTGCAGCCTCGCTCACTGTACGAACTCCAAAGCCAGGGATGCCTTCTTAGATACAAGCCCCTGGACGGGTCTTCACGTAACACAGCACTGGCCAATGGACGATTTCAAAGCCAGGCTCTGCGCAAGCCCACAGATTTCCCTTCCCTCCACTTCTGGATTTATATAACTGCCTGCTTTTAAAAAGTGGGAAAAAAAAAATCCTGTTTTTATTTCCAAATGTGGTGAACTCATTTTGATGAACAGTAAATCTGAACATTCCTTCGCTCTCCTACAGTTTGTTAAATAATTTGCATCAAGTACTTTTTTTTCAACAGATCTCTTATAATCGCAATAAAGCATTTTTTCTTTTTTTGGCAGAGCAAAAAGCAAGAACGGTTGCCAGATTATTTTTTAATTTTTTTTTTTTTGCAAACTGCAGCTGGACAAGCATCTTAACGGCCTTCATTTGAGACAACTCAGTGGTCATGCCTCTCCCAGTCATGGAAGTTCTGCTCTCATGTCACCATGACACAGTCAGAACGTGGCCCAAGTGAGGCCATCTCTACAGCATGGTTTTTTTTTTTTTTAGCAGCTTCTCCAGTCAAAAATGGAGAGGTAAAGACAAAACTGAAATGTTTGTAAGAAGGTGTTCTATGGCATAAGATGGTCACCCTGACAGACAGAGCAACCTTCTTAGGATGATGTGTTCTCCTTGGCTCTCGAAGTGTTCTAGGTGAAGGTCATTAAAACATGGGCTGAGGCCCAAACAGCCACGGTGGTGAAAGGCATCCAAAAGGCAAGCACTTCTGTTGATCCCTCAGTGGTGAGAGAGACCAGAAAGATAGAAAGAGGAAAACCAGCCTGGTCCCTTTAAGAAAATGACCAGGTGGGAGGATGGTGCCTGATAGGCCACAGAGCCTCTTGCACCTTCTTTGTTGAGTGAGTGATCAAAGCAACCCACCCAAGGCTAGAAACATTAACAAAGTGTTTTTTTTTTTTTTTTTGTAGTTGATGTCTACGGAGGAGCAGGTGGGGTATGATTTTTATAACGGACTTCATTATATAAATGGTCCTGTGTACAGTATGTGGTTTCCTATCAAACTGGCACCTCTGCCCAAAAAACAAAACAACCCCCCCAAAAACTAAAAAACTAAGGTGCCTCAGTCCATAAGTACCGCTGCTCCTGGAACACGAACCATGCTAAGATCCTCGGGGGAAAGGCAGTCTATAAATAAGAAGCTTTACGGTTACCCTTAGTTACTTCACTTTTTCAGAGCATAATGCAATCTGTCTCACGTCCAATGTTTTATTTCTGTAGTGGATTCTGCTGTCCTATTTTATATATTGTATATCATGCATTATGTTGCTCTAGTAATCTTTTTAAGATGTTGTTCCACTATTATTTTTACTTGTCTTGAAAAATGGAAATGGGCAATAATGGGAAGGAAAGCCTGCTGGTAGAATCCTGATTTAATTTGCACAGCAGAGAAAGTTACATGAGACTGTCTACTGACCGTGGATCCAAAGTCCTCGACGAGAGGAAAAAGATCCATTCCTCCAATCATGAATTTATATCAATTTATTCACCTCACCTCATTATGCACATAAAGTGTTCTTGGAAAACTACAGGATTGTTTTGGGCTACCCCTGGAAACGAGAAGGGGGAGGTAGGATGCCAAAAACAAATGTTTTCCAGAAGAAACATGAACAGTTTTGTCATGATAAGGCATACTAATTTAAATCAGTCAGTCACATAGTTAAGAGAATCCAGAGGATCACTGCTTTTTTTTCCTTTCCGCCTCATGAATGTAAAATGTGCTTGTAATCTTAATACTCTTCCAGATAGAGCAGCCTTTAAATTCACACTTCACAAGACTCCAGGGAAAATAAGTTACTAATGAATGGTATTTACAGTGGCGGCATCTAAGCGTGCTCTCATTTGCTTTTCTAAAGTTACTGTGTAAACTACAAGTAATTATCAGAAACTCAGAAAGTAGTTCCTCCTATTAAAGTTGGTACAGGCTAAAAATAAATAAATATAATTACTGAAAAGCTAAGTTCAGTGCATTTGCCTCTGCACGGAAACTGCGTTAAAGGTGTATCATCTATTGTTGGGAGCCGGGAGGCTGTGCTGAGTGATGCGGGAAACTGTGTAGGGTGCAGATTAGGTGCTCAATAAATATTTGTTCTAGGAGTAGTGAGAACCACGTGCCCATCCTGATCTCCTGCCTCTTCACCCACTCTGTTCCCATAATGTCAAGTAGCTCAACCATTTTTCATTCTCTTCCCTGACCCCTTAAGGAGCGTTTTGAAGACGCTCCTGTTTGTAAATGTTTCTGTGTGTTATGGCCCTTTGGAGGGGCACAAGACATTGTACTATCTAAGTACCCATTTTGGGGCGATAAAGCCCCCAGCAAGAACCCATGCTGTAAAGGTCTGGGATGGCCTGGGAGTATATATGTACAGAATATGTCTTTTTCAAGGGAGCAAGATTCCCTTGGCCTGTCTTCTAGAACAATCTAGGCAGGGGCAAACTCAAACTGGGACCACTGAGAAATGGGATAAATAAAAGGCTCGGCTGGCTGCCTTGGTAACTTGTATCTGGGTGGTAAACTCACTCCTGCTCAAAACTAGTGTCTTCATCCCCCGGTAATGCTGGTTATGTAATGAGTGCTTGGTTTGTCAGTAGGAAACAAACATTCTGTATGCTTCTTATGTAATCTCGAGCAATCTGCTGGAAACCTAAAGAGTGTTCTTCAACACCCCTCTAGTTTAAACAATTTACTTTTACCAAGTGAACCAAACCTGGATCGCCGCCCCCCCCCCCCCCCCCACCCCCCCCACCCCGGCAAAGGACTGAAGATGCTAAAACAGACTTTAGAAGAAGAAATAAAAAGCTCTGCTTTCTCTTTAAACCCGTGAACAATAGAAGGTCATGTGATACAGTGGCCTATCATCCAGCACATTAATAGCTGTGCTAGAGTAATTACACTTGTGGTATTTTTGCCTCAAGTGAAATTCTGAAATAAGAGGATGGAAATTATGATACTGCTGATAAATATTAATAAGTGAACTTTTAATTTTTTTGCCACAATATTCAAAATGCTAAGCATCCCACTAATGCTGAAGCAGCCCGATGTGTTTGCCTCCAGGGAGTACGATGCTTTGTGCACTTAAGAAAAAAGTTTAACGGAATTAAAATTTAATATCTAATTAGAGCGAGGCTAATATATTTTGAAATGAGCGGGGGAGACATGTGCCTCCGCTGCATATTCGGGACGACCATTAATCTTACCTGTAAAGCTGCATTGAGGGGTGTACAATAGGCGTGGCTGCTCTGCATGTTTTTAATAAGGGAAGGGTTACTGCATAAGAAAAAGATAAAAACTCAAAGTTAAACGCAATCAGCCCCTGAGTTCCGAGCCAAGTTTTATCTTAAGCTTGCTGGTCTCCCTTCCAAATCAGAAATGTCCCCCATTAACAAAACCAAAGGAAAGTTAGGTTTTCTCCACAGCCCCCCGGCTTTATGGGGCTGGTGTGTGTGGATACCCTGGGGTAGGACTTTGCTCTTCAAGGAAACTGGGTGTAAAATTCGGGCTTCAGTTAGACCAGCCCTGGGCACTCCCCTCCACTGATGCTTTTTTTTTTTCTTCCCCTCACACAACATCTTGACCTCTCCGCACAGTTTTAGTAGCTGCCGTGAGTCCAACAGGAAGGCAGAAGCTCTGGGGGGTGAGGGGAAGTCAGTCAGTGAGCTGACAGCAGGGTTTCCTGGGAGTTGTTAGCTAGAGAATCGTCTCCATGATATTAACTCCGGAATGACGGTAGGAGGTAAAGGCAGGATGGCTCTTAAAGGAGATCCCCCTCTGAGGCACATTTAGTGCTAAAAGAAAATGGGGAGAAGGGGGTGACAGGGAAGGGTTGTTCCCAAGGAAGGCAGAGAGGTTGGGTTGAGATCTTTCTTGCACAGCCAAATCTGGGAGGTTGTAAGAATACTGGATGCTGTGTCCATGAACTAATCCAAGGAAGACAAGATACCATTCGAAAAAAATCTCTAGGAAGGAGAGGCTTCCAAGTAGGAAGTCACCCAGATTGATCACTGGCCTTTAAAGGAAGTGTATGTGCTGTTACGGATTTCTCTCTCCTCATTCATTGCACTTACGTTATTCTTATAACTGAGTGGGCAAATACTAAGAAGTGTACCCTGCTAAGTACACATTTTAACTCTCCATAAAAGTTGCCTTTTTCCTTGGGAGGAATTACTTTCAAGCCAAGGTATTTACTCTTAAAGGGTCCCCATAAGCTGCTGAATCAAAATACGACCAATATGTGCATTAAAGACGTCAAAAAAGCATTATTCAAGGCACTGGTGTTCCAAAGAGAAACAAGAGAAATACATGTACGAATCACACAATTTAGTTCCATTGCAGAAAAGCCGTGGCACCTGCTACTTGGTGAGATGCAAAACTACATGGGATGAGTCAACCATGCAAAGCCAAAGCAACAGCAGAAAAAACAAAACAAAAGCAAGTAAAGGCTCTTACTGTGTGACAAGCTCGTCAAAGTTTTCATCGGGGCAGTATTTGCGAGGACGGCCTCGTTGAATATGGCGGCCACGTTTAAACTCTTCATCATCAACTGTCCAAAAGGACCCAAACTCATCCTCTACTCTGATAAAGCACTTATGCAGTGAGAGGTTGGTGCGAATGGCACCCTGGGATAGGAGCAGCGGCAAAGGAGATGGAGTGGCAACAAAAGGAGACGGGGTTGGGGGGGCAGAACAGACATCCAATACAGGGAACAGGAAAAAGAAAATAAAATGCAATAAGCATAAGCAAATGGTTTGTGAGGGTTAATATGCATTGCCACCTAAAGCTACTAGCGTGGGATGCAACAAAGACCGGCAAGCAGGGCAGGGGGACTGGTGGGTATACAAAACAGGAGGGATGAAATGCTTTTTTGCTTCCCTTAACTGAGACAACGTGAAACCGGTTCGTTGGTCTAACACCGTCTAGCAGCCAAAAGCCTCTACTTGACACTTGTTAGCACAATCCAAGCTAGGCTAAGAAGTTCAAACATGGTGGACGTACCCACTGATCTTTTGTGGCCTTCGTTTTTGGAATTCTACTTCATCCACTGTCCATACTGCCCCTTTAACGTTTTCTACTCGCACAAAACACTTGTGAAGACTAAGATTATGACGCACTGCATTCTGCAGCAAGTATAAAAGAGAGAACATTTACATTTTCTATAAGAAAAGACTCCAAAAACAGCAGTAAATTCAGCCTCACAGTCCACATTTGTCAAACCATCCCCAAAAGCTGTAGCTAACCACCCCCGTGGATGACCTTCTTGAGGTTAAGGATGCCTTTTCCAAATGTAAAAATAAAAAAAAACAAAAAACAAAAAAACAAAATTATCAATTAATTATACTCTGGCATTTACATCTAGTCTCTGGTAGTAGCGAACCAGAAGAAATAGTTAATATGCATATAAGCCCAAAATAGGGGTCACAGTAAAAATCTGAAAATATTGTTAATATGACTTCAAAATAAACATGTAGAGCATAAAACTGTCCCCTTTAAACTTATCTCCCATATAAAAGGGTATTTTAAAAAAAACATGCAAGATGATAATACTGTTAAATACATTTTGTTCTTGTTCTTTTTTTGAAAGTTTTGGCTTTAATACCTTCTACGCGTTTTGTCAGATTTATCTAAATTGGATTTTACCACTGAGAGAGCATCACCTCCTGCAGCTGACTGGATGAGGGAATGCAATGATCCCCAGTACATCAGTATCCATCATCAAGCTATGTCTTACCTTCCCAAATATATACAAACCTTGGCCCTTACTATGGGCAATTACCTTAATTAACAAAAAATGTCAAAGAAACACCTGAGTAGAACTCTCAATGGCAAAAAGATGATACTCCTGCCGCTGATGGTTCCTAAAGACACATATTTCTATCCCCCGCCTCCGTGTTTCTTTTTTATGGTTAAATGTCATTTCTAAGATCATTCTTAAACGGAGACCCTGGACATCCATAGTCCACTGAAAAGGAGGATCTCAACTCAAAGGTGAGGAGCCTTAACATCTCCTCTTTGCTTTGATTTTCAGAAAAATCCACGACCCATGCTGGGGTCTGGAACAAACATGGCTTCACTTCTTTAGCCTCCTTGGTTGAACTTGCTGATCGAGACTCCAAATTAGACATGAGGACATTACAAAAAGACCCATGCCATTGACTCAAACCTTTCTTCTTACAGGGCATAAGCAGGTGACTACTGTGGCCTGAACAGCGGATGCATACATCCCATCTCCCATATGCCATGTAGCATATCCTCCACTCCATTCCAATGATGCTGCCATCGCTCAAACGTGGGGCAACCCACCCCTTGGGCTACCTGCAAGTATTTCCGCTCTCAAGATACTGAGCGCTGTTTCCACTTTTAGATAATCACCACTGGTGACTCTGAGGAGTCAGACGAGATAGTGCTGATTTTTCTTTTTCGATGTGGAATATTTAAGGAGATAACGAGACATGTTTTATTACATAGCTAAGTTATCCACTACTCGCAAGGAGAATCCACAGGATAAATTCTCAGAGTTTTTGAGCTATGTCAGCATAATTGGGGTAGGTTGAAAACATCCAGATGACCGTGAAAGGACACCCCTGATTCAAACAGGTTGGACAGGTTGGCATAAAAACAAAAGAAAAATCTCTGAAAACGTTTGTCATGTTATATTTATACTTGGTAGGACAAATTTCTTCATGTATAGGTTGTAGTCTGCTCTTTCAATAAGGATTTTCTTTTTTATGCTGTACCAACGCACGGCACAGGGATGCAAAGGGTCTACTCTTACCTCCTAGAACAATACTTAGGAGGTTAAGATAAATAAACCCAAATTTTCTTTTAAAAAACTACAGACAGATCATGTATATGTATGGAAGACATAGTGGGGAAAGAAATCAACATTTCCCCTCAACCTTATCACTAATACTTTAGAATAAGCATCGAAACATTTAGAACTGCAGAAGATCTAAAGAAACCATGTCTGCCAGAAGGACTACTATAGATCTGTCTGAAGCGTGTGGCCATGTAAGTAAAGATAGAAAGTCAAACTTAAGTTTTATTTTCCAAGACTGTACATCTAAGCAAAAGCATCCAGAAATCAAAGAGTTGCCCAAAAACGTGAGTAAGCCCTTTTCAGCCATGACTTAAATTGGGCACTTCATCTTTTGTTTAGGATTACAACAGAAGTAAGGACACGTAGAGAAAATTATACGTATTTATGAGTCATTTGGTACTTGATCTAGGATTGTTTATATTGATGGCACTTTTTCCTGCAGTTTGCAAAAATGAAAAAGTTAAAGCTGTAGATCTGAGCTTAAATATCATATTCACAGCCAGTAATTATTTTTAAATTTGATCATTTTCTATTTATAAAAGGCAATTTGAAGAAAATGTCTGCTTCATGCTTATAGTTCCTACATTTTGAAAGGCATTCATAGCTAAAGATACTTTGCATTTTATCTCCTAAGGGAGGCTGAGGAGAAGCGGGTAAGGTTTTGAACATAGGTTCCCTTCAGCACCCATGTGTCTTAATGGAAATAAAAAAGGATACTTTGAGCCATAATAGATATTCATGGCTGTGTGAGGTTGATAAATTCATTCTACGGTTATATTCATTTTCTTTTAAAATGCTAATTTATCAAGAACATAAAAGAGGCAATGTATTTTCTGTTTTTGTTTTTCTCCTATCTAAAATTTAAAAAGTAGCAGAGCAAATTTCCTTTGCATCCTATAATAAATCCCTATCATATTTATAATAATGACATGTAAAAATATCCTAAGATATTTGCATTTTACATGGTGTGGAACTTAGGGATTATAAGAATTCTAGATAGGAGAAAAGCATGAAAAAAAATTGTCAGGTTGGACCTGCTCTCTTCTATAGCAAGAATATTTAAACCAAGAAAGTAAACGCGGTAAAATCCAAAAATTTGTGAGGGCTTCATTCAACGCAGTGGAAGAAATACTAGAAGAATCTATGAACCCATTGCTGAACTGGAAATGAGGTATGTCACGTGATCCTCAAGCCTTGTTAGGGCATCCCATGTGGAGCTGAGGGATTTGATCCGTTTTATAGCAAATGGTGTAAATGGTGTTACAGTGAAGCTGGATAATTTCCTTTTCCAGATTTTCTATGAATCTCTGATGGATAGAGTGATGTAAAAAAACAAAAACAACCCCCCCCCCAAAAACCCAAAACTAAAACCAAAAACTTAATAATATATGGTGCTCCCCTCTGATATTTGCCATACACAGTGCTAGTCCTGAGACCACACAGCTTTCTTTACTAATTGTGGTAAGGAGCTTTTTTTTTTTTTTTTTTTCAAATCCAACCAATGAAAGTTATGTCAAGTCTGTCTGATCATTTCTCCCGGTTAAAAAAATGTTAGCCATGCATCTCAGCAAATTCTGGTGGTGGCTGACGACCGAAAAGCATGAGGTTTGTGTAAGTAAGAGGACAGCCTCAATATCGGGGCGACAGTGTCATCCGTTCCATTTCCCTACATATTGCAACCGGACAGAAAGGACTTTACTGGCTGGTCCCTCCAAAATCTGATGCCAATGTAATGGGAGTCTTCTATCCCGGCATTCTAACCCCAACAGTACTCTTCTCTCAATAAAATACTCCCATAAATCTGACTTTTTGAGTGTATCAAAACAATACACATGTAACTTAAAACACCTGCATTTTTTCAACAACTCTTTTATAAATGGTAAGTAAGACCCAAGCCTAACAGGCCTGCGAGAAAGCTTACCTTCCATGTGGCCGCATTGCGTCGAAAGTAAGCAAACATTCTTGTGAACCAGTTATAGATTTCATTTAGTGTTAGCTGCTTTTCTGGAGATTCGAGAATGGCCTATGAAGCAAAAGTAACAAAAGAAGATAATTTATGACCAAATCAGCAAAATCGTCATTATACAGTTTCTTGAAAATATAAAATAACCAGGATTCAGAGCTAAAGCCCAAGAAAGGTTTCACGAAATGATCTAAGATTAATGGTTGTATTTAACAGTTCAATAGCAAAATTCAAAATGGAATTATCTAATTGTTTTGAGTTTTTATTTCTGTTTCCGTACAGAAATATTAATTTATTAGTCATTCATAAAGCAGAATCAAAGAGAAATGCAAAACATTTCACTAGCTGATTAAAGCTCAGTAATTATTTAGAGCTCAGATTAATTCTAGGGATCAGAGATTACTGTAGCTTGTGATAATTGACTTGCCATCTTTAAACAGGCTCATTTTCACTGTTGTGTGAAATGAATTTCCTAATAATCACATCGTATTGTAATACTTAATCAAAAGCAATTATGTTATATATTGCAGTTTTAAAAAACCTTATAGAAAAGGTTTTAGCATGCTTGCATACTAAACGGTTTTAAATCTACTTCATCAATATAATATATCCATGTACACATATACCTTTTGATAGAATTTCACATACTGTGTTATTTACTTACCTGCCTAATTAAAGATGCATATGTAAATGGTGGTCTAACTTCTGCGTTCTTATAAAATTCTTGGTTCTGCGCAATATCTGCTAAATAAGAATCATTGTCCTATTAATTATCACTTTTTAAAAAGAGGCTGGTCTACAAGAATTGCATATTACAGTTCTACATGAGGCGAAAATGGAGTATCTACCTGAAGAAATGGGCACGTTGTATTTGTCTGAGTACCGCCTGCGGATGGGTCCCACCGTATGCATGCTGGTGGTGGTGATGACGGAGGGGCCTTGGGTGACAGGAGTGATGGGGGCGGTTGGGGTCGTCGGAGTGTGAGGTAAGCTCTGTGGAGAAGCCTCAGATGCAGACTTGGAGAGTGTGACACTTGATACCAGATTCAGCTGTGAGGAAAAGAAGAATTCTTAGAAGAGCTTCAGACAAAACAGGGAGCCAGCAGGCATCTGAAATCCAGAATACTACAGGGGACGCCCGGCTAGCTTTACTTCTCTAAGTAGATGCTTCTAATCAACTGAAATGTGAGGCGAGTTCCCATGCAAAAACAGTTCACATAGTGGTTAGTTTAAAAATCTCTCTGGCCATGTTCTCCTGACCCGTTGGTGACACAGGTGTTTTCCAAAGACGGTGAAAAATGAGTGTGTGCAGAAAGGGGTGACCTAGCCCAGTGAAGTCTGACAAGTTCTGGGTCAAAACATTTCTTGAGTCCTGGCTTTGAACCCTTTTGAGCAGCCTACTGTGCTTGGCAAACCTCCCGGAGCGGGTGGAGTCCTGGTAGGGCCAGTGAACACCAACACCCTAGAAGCCACCAGCTGGGGTATGTTGGTCTAGACCTGAGCTCCCCAACAGCACTTTCTGCAGTGTGCCAGCGCCAGGGTGGAACTCTTTCTACTTCTTACCAAAATTAAACTTTTGTTTAAATAGCCACATGTAGCCAGTGGCAACCACTGGCCAGCACAGGGACAGGCTACTTAACTCCATGATGAACCTTCACCGATGGGACCACAAGGATGTTTGGCCTGTGGCTCCAATTAAAAAGAGTGGCACTGGGGCGCCCGAGCGGCTCAGTCGGCTGACTGTCCAACTCTTGATTTTGGATCAAGTCATGATCTCCGGATGGTGGAATCGAGCCCCACGCTGGGCTCTGTGCTCAGCGCAGGGTCTGCTGGAGATTCTCGCTCTCCCTCTGCCCCCCAACTCTCTCTCAAATCAATCAATCTTAAAAAAAAAAAGAGTGGCATTGATCCAGTAAGACATCATTCAGTTATATCAGTTGGCAAAGACTAATCTTTGATAGCTTTATGTGTAATTTTCATTAAACTCTATCAAATAGAGGACTGGAATCTATTAAAAAAGATGACATACGAAACATCGGGAACTGTAAAAATTTTTTTTCTTTGAGTTTCAAATGCTCAGTAATATAATGGAATCTAGAGCATCAAGTGAGGAAATGAGTATTATTTATTTGAAGTCGTACAAAGGAAAATGAAGGAGTACCGTTTCCTTCCTTCCATTAGCCTTCACCTCGAAGTGCTTCTCTTATTAATAAAAAAAAAAAAAAAAAAAATGGGCTCGTCCCCCTTACCCTGAGTTTGTTCTTCCAGAAATACTATGTCTAGCTATACTACAGAACTTGGCCTTTTTCAACATATTACTACAATTTACACAGAATTGATAGCTCAGATACTTACAGCCGGCCCCAAATCCAAGAAACTTAATGCAAAGTAGGCTTACTTGTAACATTTTCTCAAACCAGATTTCAAATCATTTAACAAAATAAGTACTTCACTATGGCAGTAGCCCTACGGACAAGGCATTATTTGTGGGAGGTATTAAAAATGAGATTCCTCTGGGATCATAAAGAACACATTAAAAGTTCCAATTTGTTGAGAAGATTCACCTCTACTCACACTCCAGTAATGAAAAAGGCCATGAGAATGCCTCTCCTATGTTTAGGGTAGTTCCATTAAAAAAAAACAAAAAACAAATAAAACCCAGGAATTTGAAGAAAAGAAGGATCAAATATTGTTAGGTAAATATTCAGGGAAAAAATGTAAATATGGTGCTGGAAAGGGTATGGTGGGTAGCAAGCCTGCAGTTGTGCTTTCCTTTTTTATTTTAATTGGATGCTTAACAGTTTTTATTTCTTAAATATAAATATTCCTTTAACATACTTTTTAAAAAATATGTTAATCACCATACATTACATCGTTAGTTTTTGATGTAGTGTTCCATGGTTCACTGTTTGCGTATAACACCCAGTGCTCCATGCAGAACGTGCCCTCTTTAATACCCACCACCAGGCTAACCCATCCTCCCACCCCCCTCCCCTCTAGAACCCTCAGTTTGTTTCTCAGAGTCCACAGTCTCTCATGGTTCGTCTCCCCCTCCGATTTCCCCCCTTCATTTTTCCCTTCCTACTATCTTTTTTTTTTTTTTTTGCTTTCCTTTTTAATTCCCCTGGTGAAATGCTGACTCAGCTAATGCCAGACCCTTCCCCCAACCCCCATGCCCTAGAAGAGCAAGCTACAGAGAGGACACTGCTCTTACAACCCCCACCCCCCACCCAGCAAACTGGGCCAATGCTGTGAGTTGCTTTCTTTTTTATTAGTGCTGGAAACCTGCCTTCCTGACACGTATTTGTGGACTAAGTGCTTACAGTTCAGAGTAGCAGCCTTGGGATGGAGCAGAACTGAGAAGCCACGGGGGAAGGTTGGGGCTGACCTCCTCTGTGCCTTGGGCCTTAATCACTGACCAAGTGCAGCAACTAGTCTGCATAAGCATCAGCCCAAGCAACGGGTCAAGGAAATTAGTGCAGCAAAGGCTACTGCTCATAAATACACAGCTTTTAAAATTCAGACGCTGCTAGTCCTAAGAATATCTGAACACTCTGGAAAGTCATGGATACCATTTGTATAAACCGTGTTGTAAACCACCTGCCACTGCGTGATTTCACTTCATTCTCATACCATCACTAATAAGTGAGATGTCACTGCTCACGTTTTACAGATGAGCAAACTGAGGCCAAAGATCGATGAAATGACTTGCCTATATTCACAACCAGTCAAACACACACTTGTGATTCTAGGCTCTCTGTATAAGCATCTTATGCCCAGTTAATGGGAAAAATAAACACTAGACAGTTTCATTTTTCTGTATGCTCATTTTTGGAAAGGATTCAGTGAATAGCTCTAGTCCCTGCTTATAAATGACATTCAATAAATATTACTGAACAAATATAAGGCATTTGAAACTGAAATGACAAAAACAGGGACAGAACATTCATTCGCTGCCCCTGAAGAGCTTACCATCGAAAACAGACACCGGTCCAAGGACAGCGTGCGTTAACCACCACTCAGCAATTCTGAGGACTAACTCTACTTTTTGGCTTTTCTTTTCCGCTAAAGGACAGTACCCTAAACACCATTAACTTTCTTAAACACTTAACGAGAATTATAAATAGAACGGCTTCAAGGAATATGCCGGCTGCTCATTTTGTGAGGAAGGGCACCAAGTGTACAGGACTCTAAAAAATCAAAACTCATGTAAACATTCAGCAAGTACAAATCCATCTTGCGGTGCTCACATAGGAGAACAGACACGTCACGTGGTACTGTGTCATAAAATGTGAAAAGAATGGGACATCTGTAGCTTTTACCCAAGGTCTTAACACCTGGACTGTCTGTACTGAAAAAGCAACAGTGAAAAATAAAATCCCTCCAGGTTAGCACAACCCACAAAGAAATACACGGTAGAATTTTCTGGAGGCTTTTGAACATAGGTAGCAAATGGAAATAAACACGAAGCCAGAAGAGAGCAGAGAGGGGGCTTACCAGGCTTCACAAATGACACCGTGATTCACACCCACTGCTGGGCTGTCTCTAATAAGCCACAGAGGAAGCGGCCAATCTCAGCTAATTACCAGATAAAAATGTATTGTAAGGGTTCTAATTAGGAGACGCGGATGGAGGTGATCTAATGATTAAATGCTGTATTCGAGTGACCCCACCATCAATGTGCAGTGGTGCAAGATGTCACTGGAATATTTTGTAGAAACAGTAATTTTACTTCGAGGAGGGGAGGCAGTAATATTTGTAATGATGGCTGTGAGGTAAACTAATTAAAAGACAGTTCCTACAGGAAGAGGGTGGCTGAGAGCAGCTGTGGCCATTCCACAACCAAGTGCCAAGTCTCAATAGAGGAACGGCAGTCAAGTGGAAAATTTCTGCCTGACCTCTGCCCTTGCTATTAATTTGCAGGAAAACTAATGACACATATACATATTCCCACAAAATTGTTCTAATTGCTAATTTGCCAAAGGAGCCCAGATTCCAAATTAAACATGACTGTAGTCTGTGAGGGAAGGGAGAACAAAAAGCTGTAAACTCCAAACAGAGGGTGCTTTGCCTCGCAAAATCATTTGAAGACTGAACCAACAAGTTAATGAAATGTCAACCTTGTCAACTGCTATAGAAGTTTGTTAACTTTCAAACTTTTGTTTGATGATCACATGCTTGTCTTGAGGAGAAACCATCTTTGGGGAGGAAGGTCACGAGGGAGAGATAAGATGGAGCATGGGGAAGGATTCAAAACAGGCTCTGTGTTCAAACCAAACCTGCTCTTTTAATTAAGGTCTCTGAAAACAGTGGACTCCCCCCCCCCCCCCCCCAAAAAAAGAGAAAGAAAAAAATTTAATTACAGACTTAGAACAGAACAGCAAATCGGGACTGGTGTGGGTTTTGCTGTAATCTTGAAAGATTCATCTTAATTGTAAACTATTAAATCTTAATATAATCATCAATTAGAAATGAAAGCATATGCGCTTCGTGTTTCTGATCATAGTTAAGGTTTTAAAAGATAATTTTTTTTTTTTTTCCCCCCGGGGCATGGAGCAGGAAGGGATTGGACTGGGAGGGTTTCTTTTCCTATTTTTCTTATTGTGTCTATTTTCTATTTAAAAAGAAGTTGCTATGTTTGGAAAAGTTAGTAACTCTGATATTTTCTACATGGCAAGTTTCCGTCATGTGATGATTTCAGCAAAGATAATCGCTTTGAGGGTCTGGCTAGAAGTTAAATTCTTCTGTCACTTAAGATCCGCTGTAGGGTTTTTTCTTTTTTAAATCTCCGTGTGCTCTTAACCACCGTCTTTCCCCCAGCTCACTTCCAGAAGGGCTGTCCTGGGAATCGTACCCATCCCAATGACTGGGACTCTGTCAGCTGCCTGATCTTCTGCTGAGCCCTTTTCTAAAAGATTAATCTCTAGTTTTTAAACAGTAACCTCCTCTCTTCTTTTAAAGATGATGAGTCACTCACATTTTTAAAAAATAAACAAAGCGCTGATGTAAACCCCGGACAGAAACAGACTTGTCGTAAGTATTCCCATAAGAACTCATTTTTATTTTTGTTTGTGCTCTTGCCTCATAAGAAAACAGATTCTGAGAACAAAAGACAAACCTGAAACCCAAACACGGGGGCACCTAGCTGCTTAGTAGGGACTTTGAGGCTCACAGAACTCGTTTTTCTGCTCTTGGTGTAACTGCCCTGAGCGGGCTCCAGGCCTGCTTGAACGGCACACTGCTTCTAGACACGAATCACTGGCATTCAGAGACGGCCAGCCTTTCTGAGGCCTGAGGGACATCCGTGGGGAGGCTGGACTGGGGCAGGGGGAGGCTCTCGTTCGGTGCTCCTTGAGCCTGGCCTTGCGACTGCACTGCATAGGGCAGTGACTGAGAAAGTGGTGGTACGGGGGAGGGGGGTATGTGTGCGGGGGCGGGGGGGAAGGGGAGGGTAGGGCCTCATGAGAAACAGTACAGAAAAACAGCTTGTGTGTGTTGTGCTAGAGAATCTTTTATGACTGCCTGATACTGTTTCTCTAGGCCTAAAGCAAGGCTGCAAGCAGCCCAAAGGATCAGCCATTGCTTTAAGAGTTAAAAGACCCCTTTTACGGAGGGGGGATACTTTGTTTTTATAGCAGCTAAAACTATTTCAAAACAGTCCTAATTGCTATGGTTGGAGGAAAAGAGAATGCGTAAAAAGGAAAATGTAATATTGCATTTTGCTTCAAATATCCAAGTTCCTGTAAGCGTTTTAGAACATTTTCATAAAGAAGGATATACTACCTACGCTATAATTACGTGCCCACCAAATATGAAGGAATGTGGTTTTTCCAGGATCAGGAGAGGTTTCTAGTGTGCAGGAATACCCCGGAGCCAGGCGTACCTCTCCTGTCCTCCGGGCTTATAAAATATGATTTACGGGATTTTCCTGACGTTATGATAGGGAAGTCTTCTTAAAAAATCCTTAACATCTTAATAAAGTCATAACACAGACATGCTTCTTTTTGTTGTTATTGTTTTGTCCTCTGAGTTACGCTTCCCTCCAAGGAGACAGCTCGGCAAATTCTCCATGGAGCGAGCGTGGAGACACGAACCCCCAAGCAATACACTTTGTTTACTTTGAGAATGTTACCGAGTTTGCAACAAAAGACTATCCATCAGTCTCATCAGGAAGGTTTACTCTTGTCTTTTTTTTTTTGCTTCTCTTCCCATGGAAAAGAGAAGGATCTTTTAAAACTCAAAATAGAGCAAATCTGGCCATTCTCAACATATGTCAGGAAAGGCTTTTCCCACTGTGCATACCCAAGGGCTAGAATATATAGCCGCTCCGGGAAACTTTGACACATCCTTTTCCATGCAGGGCCCAGGCTTCAGAAAATTAAAAGCTTACAAATAAAATAAATTCAAAAACGGAAAGCCTATTTTATCTGATGCTGGCTGGTCCTTTGCTTCCTCCACACTGGTCCTCTCCCCATTGCCTTCCTCAGAGACACACGGACGCAAGCACCTCCTCTGAACCCAGGAGAGATCCACAGATCTGACTCCTCTCCATTTCTTCCTGTTCCTCTCACACACCACGCTGCCCGGAACGCCCGCTGTAGAGCGCTGCTCGACGGCACGCACAATTCACGCAATGAGTGTGTGCGGTTGTGCGTCTGTCCCTCAAGACTCCGGCACCTCAGTGGCAGGGATGGGGCTCTCTTGTTTTACTGCTCCCTGTTTTTAGTAGCATGCTTAATAAATAACTTGCTGATCAAATACCTTGACTCGAAACGCAGGAATTCCCTGTCCAAAAATACCGTGCCCCGTGAGTCCTGGGTGTAATTACGAAAGGAAAGGTTTTCTTCGGTGTGAAGACTTTGATGGCAAGCGGGGAGAGGTGCTGTTGGAGGTGTCCGAAGAACAGGAAGGCTCCCCTATGCACGTCCCAGTGTGGGATGAGCTGACAGCTACGTCTAAAAACTCAGGACTGTCCTGAGATGAGCATATCCTCCAACGACCCACTTGGGAAGACGAGTTCCACAACGGGGCCCAGGGAGTATGTCTATGAGCTGATGTAAGAACAGTCCAAGAAGGTTTTGGCAGTTTCTCTGATGCAAAGAAAGAGGGACTGGTTGGATGACTGGATACAACAAATGACACTTACCACCCAAATGGCATTTAGTGAAAAGCAACGTTTACAGCAAAGCATTCTATCACTTAGTGACTAAGAATTTTAAAATAAACACAAAGTTCCTTTTAAACAGAAATGGAAAAAAGAAAAAAAACTTCATCAACTTACTGGCAAGGCTGTAACATGAAAGTCCCCATCTATGGTTAGATTTGAATCCTGGTGACTGCTTATTTCAAATCAAAGATTCTAGAAGGACACACTGTGCATTCTATTATTTATGATGGAATAAATTAATTACAGGCAAAACAGGAATCGTTTGCACCTTAGAAACGAACATCAGATGGCTCGGTATCCCTAAAGTTGAATCAAGGGTCTGCTCAATGCGTATGCCTTTTTTCCTCCCCTTTTTGGGGCAAGGAAAGTAAAAATTTATGCAAAACACTACACTTCTACCTTTTATAATTAATTTCCCAATGCCTCACCTATACATATTTTAATAATTCCTGATTTATAAGATGGTATCTATAATAAAATTTTCTATTTTCCAATAAATGAAAAGAAGGCAGGTTCACTCTGGCAACAGTGTCACACAATATCTGCTTGTCAGGCACCAATTTTTACTGCTTACATGTAAGTTAAAGGATAAGGAATTTATAATGCTGCCTGTGAAGGGAACCACTTTTCATACACAAATGTGATCTTTTTTTTTTTTTTCAAAGGGTAATACAACAGTACATTTACATAAACTAATCCAAACAATCTATGTATTTGACAATGGCAAACCTCACACAGATGGCCTATTGTTGGTTTACATCTTGGAGTTCTTTATATTGGCTTGTAGCGCTGCTCTAGCTGTCAAAGGTTTGACTTGGACACTAAATAAATGGTTATAGAAGTGCTGTGCAGCGATATTGGACTTCTTTGCAAAAGAAAACCTGCTGTGTATGAATTCAAAAGCTATTAATTTTTCAGTCAAAAATATTCGTGCCTATTTCTTTTAATAAAGAAATACTGTGCTGAGCTACTAAGAGATAATGTTGACTAGTGGTAGAGAATTTTCAATAGAACAGTTAAAAATAAATTTAGTAGGAGGTCCCCTTCAAAGTTATAATTTCCTAGAATGTAAAACATTTTTTTTTTTAAATACTAATCAAGACAAACCTTCCTTCCCTGTGCATTTCCCCCAGGAATGCTTTTCCCTGTTTACTGGCTGCTTCACACTGGTCCTCATGGAGATTCCAAATGGTCCTTTCATGGCCAATGCGTGCTTATGTGTATGGCGCTCCCTGCCAACACCTGGCCCCATCACTCACTGAGCGCCCCATGGGGTTTCACAACCTCTTCCCCACTTTTATCCCTCCCCCTCCCAAGGAGCCCCGTCATACAACATGAGTGCATCCTAGAGTCCAGAGTCCAAACATTATTATAACATCACTGCTTTTAATCCATGCAGGAAGGAGGAGATAATCTCATTCTCTCCCTTATTACTAGGTTTAAAGACTCAAACCCTTCATCCTGGGGGGGCGGGGGGGAACCATCTCCAACAAAAACAATCACGAAGAGAGTTCAGAAGGCAATGGATTCCCCTAGCAGTTGGCTGTGCTCACTGGAGAACGGCCATCAAGTCATTTCCGGGTCTTACCAACTTGCTTTAGCTGGGTTCCTATTACTCCCAAGGACCCTCCTTAACAGGAGGGGCTGATGAAGGCAACACAAATAGCACAGCTGACTACTGAATCCACAATACCAAACGGCCTAGGTTTTTGTTTCCCTTTCTTTTGGTAGCCTACACATTCAGTCCTATAGCCATTTACTGCAAAACACATGGAAACTAAGGGCTCTTTCCTAGTAAAAATGGATGTGCAAAGTGTTTAATGATTTTATGTCCTATATCTCAGTAATGTGTTCTGTTTCAGACATTAATTTTGTCTGCCAACTGCATCTTGGCAGGCTACCATATTTGCTGGGTTAATAGTCTGACTCCGTTTTATTTCTATCACCATAAATCATACATATATGGGTGTATGTTTGCTTTATTTATAGAAAAAAATCAGTCAAAACAGATAAACCAATACTTTGCCATTACGCTGCATCATTGCATATTGATTAAAATTGCTGGTACTAACTATAGATTGTCAACGCTCAATTAATTTTCACACAGTGACTCCAAGCAAAATCAAATAAAGGCAGTGTACCTTTAAATTTTACAAATCTTAAAAATCAAGAAGCACAGCACTCTCTCCATTTTGAATAATCAGTGGAAGCTACTAAGAGATTTTTAGAAATGTAAGTATATGAGAAATACAACTGTTAAAGCGATCAATTTATAGCAAGGAATGAGGCCCAAGACAGGATTTGGGGTTTAGAAACCATCCTTCTGCTTCGATATTAACTGTCTGTGCTTGGATGGCACTCTTCAAGATTATGGAAAAGGGAACAAGGCAAGCAGTAGGAGATTCCTAAAAGTTAAATGTAATTTCAGCTTACCGTGTTTGATCTCCTAACTGCAAAAGAGTAATATTCACTTTTAACTCTCTAATAACCATTGGGCACCCTCCATAATTTTAGCCTCCAGTTATTCCAAGAGTGTGTTTTCTGTTTCTTTCCTCTGTTACAGTTACACTGGACTAGCCCTCATTCCCTTCTGCATACCTGCTCGCTGTCTCTCGGCTAACCCCTGAAATGCCTTTTTCTTTTGACTCCATGGTCTGGCTGTCTTCTTTCTGTGTTCACACCATTTAGAAAGATTCCCCCACCCCACCCCATGACCAATCATAATATATTTTCATACACTGCTATAGCACCAATCATCTGTCCTGAAGAGCTAGTTGTAAGGTCCCATGGCCAAGGATCTGAATCATCCTCTATCTTCTTAAATGCCTTGCACACTGCCCTCTTCCTAAAAGGTACCCAGAAAGAGTCAACTGAACTTAAGTCCTTCAGTACTAACAAGCTGCCAGGGTAGGCTATCCTGCCTCCTATGCTTGGGGTGGGGGAAGCAGAGAAGAGATACTGTGGGGTTTCTCCCCTTGGTGTAGAGCTCGGTACTTACGGGCTGAGGGGCGGCTTTGGGTTCCGTAGACTTCACGTGCAGATGGGTCATCATGGCTTGCAGGCGCTCTTTGTCTTTTGCAAGCTAGTGGGAAGGAAATGCTCTGTTATTTCTTTGAATACAGATGCATTACTATTTTAACATCTAAAATGATACATATTCCAAATTAAACTATAGCACCATTGCACATGACAAAATCTTTCTCATTGCTTAATCGTTTTGAAATCTACACAACCATTGCCAAACTCGAAGTAACTGGAGGTGTCAGTGTGAGATTTCTCAACACGAGATGCATTAGCTTTTAACTGGGAAGTTCTAGACCTGCTGGCACCAAGGAGTCCCATAGAACACAGACAGCTAAAAGACAAAAACGTGAATCACGCCTATTAACCAGTCTTATTCACGAGCAAGCCAAAGGGAAACGAGTGAGGTGGCTAAAACTCATAAAAATTCATCTTTTGTGGCTGTGGAAGAGCTCTTAGACACACGGACACATTTATGCAGAACTAACTTCATCTTTCTTAACAGGTAGGCACAGATTAGCACAGTGCCGCTGAGCAACACTGGCAGGGCGGGCACGGGGACAAGGGATGACACGTTCTCATCTCCAAGGGAATGCAGAATAGCCTGATCTTTCATTTATTTAATAGGTGAGTACCTACTATGTGTTAGTCTCATCTTAACAAAAACTTAAGTCTTCTCATTGTACAAAAAATTATCTTTTGAAGAAACACAAGCTTCTAATCTTATGTACATCATTGCACTCAAAATACTACTAGATGCTCCTTTCTTTATGCTTGCCTTGAACTGTTTAAACATGATGATATTTTTGGTAATTCAAGGCAGCTGGGCACAGAGGATGCAAAATAATTGATTCTAGGTAGTTTTGCCATAAGCATCTTTGCCACATAACTAATCGGCCGTAAGACAATCTTACCATAAAAGACAGGATCATGACAAATGAAAGGGGGGCGTTCCCGAAAAAGGACAAAATGAAACATAAAAAATCAGTATCGAAATGAAACGGCTTCTCCAGAAAAAAAAACATTTGAATACATTCAAAGTGTACAGTGCAGACTGGGCGAGAGACAGCATAAGTAACGGGTTTTATTTTGTGGATTGTTCCGAAGCACTTCACTCATCTCCGAATTATTCATAGTATCACACGTTTCCTGGTTGCTTTCGTTAATCCCCATTCAGCACTGCACTTTTTCTTTTATCGATACAATTCCTTCCTTCATGAGGAGAGGTATCCGTTTCCAAATTCTAGAATACATGTTTCTAACTGAGCTCTGTATGGCGCTGTAAAAGCCTTCTGCACGGTCGCTTGTTCTTGGCATACAGTCTCATGTCCGCTGAGAGACCTCTGTTCCAAAGTTCTATGGGACATGTAAGTTGGAAACTCTGGGTCACCGTATAAGCCTTTATGAGGGCTAAGATTTATAGAATATAAAAATGGAAGTACTTTGTAAACGGAGAAATGAAACCAAACTGTCAAACCAAATTGTCAACCAGTTATTTATTTACTTATTTTTTAAATCTCTTAGGGCAAAACTGCCTTAGGACAATTAGTTCTGTGGTGTAATTGACTGCAGCAGAGAGGTCTATAGCAAAGATGCTTACGGCGAAAATACCAGACATGATAATAATTACCTTTGTAAGGTAAGTGGGAAGTGTATCTCTAAAAGATAAAAGCATAGTTAAGAGAAGAGCCATGGAATTTGGGGGCAATGTAGAAGAGACTAATGAATGAGTGAATAGAGAGGGAGAGAGAAAGAGAAAGGGGTGGGGGTGGTGGGGAGAGTCTTAGATCAGCAATTTTATAGATCATTGGTCCAAAATAATGCCTTTGAACTGGGGAGGGACTCATTTCTTCTATGTCACATAATTAACCTTAAATCTTTGAAATATCAAGTTTTGGGGGCACTTGGCTGGCTCAGTTGGTAAAGCGTGTGACTCTTGATCTCAGGGTTGTGAGTTTGAGCTCCATGTTGGGTGTAGAGATTGCTTAAAAACAAAATTTTAAAAAAGGGTTTTATTTATTTTATTTATTTATTTGAGAGAGAGAAAGGGAGGGGGGGGGGGGGGGGGGGGGGGGGGCAGAGGGCGAGGGAGACGGAGAGAATCTCAAGCAGCCTCCAGCATGGAGCCTGATGCAGGGTTCAATCTCACAACCCTGAGATCATGACCTGAGCCGAAACCAGGAGTCAGAGGCTCAACTGACTGAGCCACCTAGGTGGCCCAAAAATAAAATCTTAAAAGAAATACCCATTTTTCATAAGCTGAATTATTTCAAAATAAAAGTCAAACAAGACATTTTAAAAGGTGTTTTCTAAGGGAAAAGGGGGTGTTTCAGCATTTGGGGGAAAAGGCAGAGGAAAGGGAAAAGGTACAAAAGCAAGAGAGAAAAAGCTTTCGGCTTATCCTGGCTGGATGACTCAGTCTCAAGCCATATCGCATTTGATTTTTTTCCTTTTTATTCCCTTGTGGTGCAGGGAGGAATAAATTAAGAAGAAAAAAAAGCCTTATAGTGTTAGCATTTATCTTTCAACAAACAGGAAATGAAAATGATACCATATTAGGAGCCACTTTACGTTATTCATCTTCTGAGCCTTAGTAAGTTATTGACCGGCCAAACTAAAAGATGCTCTGAACACATAATGCCAAAGGAATTTAGTTTTCCAAAGTGGCTCAGTTAGAACAATTAAAATGTTTGCAATGGCATTCTTCTACAGTTATTCGTATTTCTGTAGTTATTTGGGTTTTTTTTTTTTTTTTTTACCGTGTTTTAAGTTTTTAGGTGTTAGAACCAAAATATTCATAGAATTCTAAAAAATATTGTGTCTTAAAAGTTATCATGGGGCAGAAGGAATGAAGGCATATCTATTATTCTTTTTAAAAAACAAGTAGTCTGCCATACTGAATGTTACAAATTAAAGGGTGAGAGGTGATAGTTACTTAAGAGTCTGATGAATATTAACTGTGACTTAATTTGGGGATAAACATTGTTGATGGAGCAATTAACCAAGACCAAGGAGAAGGAAATCCAAATTCCCAGCATCAAAAGGAATCATCACCTCTATGTTCTATCCAGATGTCTACATGCTGACATTTTACTGGTCAGAGGTAATAACACTATGTTGCAAACACATACCTAGAGTTTATACACACGGCCACATCCATAAACCCTGGAGGTTACTCCCATGGGAGACAATTTCTCACTTCTCCGTGAGAATATTAGCGTAGAATTCACTGTCCATTTTGAGAATTACCCAGGTTCCTTATTTCGCCTCATACTCAATTTTACCATCCTAGCTCTGCTTTATTATAAAAGATCAGCAAGGTTACAGAAAAAAGGCAAAAGTCCAAGTTTCTGTTTTTGTTTGATCAGTGCTAACTAGCATGTAATATATTCTTGGATGGGTTCTGGATTTTTACCATCAGTTACAGCTCTAACTCTAACACAAACCCTTTTAACAATTAAAGAAAAAAATCACCTGCCAAATTCACTTTTTGTTGTTTTAGGCAAAAAGGCTAATATTTCACACCTACTGAAACCACATCCTCTCTCTACTGGGGCTGTCGTGCATTTTTAATACTCACTGGCCCTTTAAAAAGCTTTCAGATTCTTTATTACTTTTTATGCCGTTATTCCATGAGCTCAGCATCCCTATCCATTTTCACGGCGTCCTTTCATTATTATAATATGACAATACAAACATTTAATATTAGCAAGTGTATATTCCAGCATTCCCTCATAAACTGAATCCCATGCAAAGCAAAGCAAAGGAGGATGAGACATGTACTCCAAAGGTCAACTAAAAATTTGGTTGGCAAATGAAAACAATTTTTTATGTTGTGCTAGCAGAAATTACTCTCTTAAAGCTTTCCTGGTGGATACGGGAGGGGTTTCTGGTGTAAAAAGGAATGCCAACAGGCCCCACATTGAGGGGACATGCTCGTACAATGTTTGCTTATTAGCAGGTTCCCCAATTTTGGAGACAGCAGAGTGAAAATGGATGAAGGTCGTGGGCACTGCAATCACACTATGCTGGATTCAGATTCTGGCTCTGCGACTCTGAGCACATTATGTAACCTTTTTAAGTATTTAGTTTCTTCTTCTAAATATGGAATAATAATCTCTGAACTCTGAAGAGTTGTTTTGAGGATTAGATAAGTTCTTGCACATAACAAGCTTAGCATAGAGCCTAGTGCTTCACGGATGCTCAAAAATATCTAACTTTCTCTAAAGGAAAGTTACACCGTCTGGTCTATTTAGACCTCAAGTGGTTGAGTATATGCTTGGAACCCGGGTCCATGTGACAAGAGTTCTGTGCAGTTTGCAGTGGGCCTGGCTGGGGAGAGGATTTTGATGTTTTGAAGAATGGAACAGAAATCGTAGGAGAGATGAAGCCCACTGCTTATGGATTGATTTCCTTGGTTCTTGCCGTCTCTTGCCCTCATCCTAGGCAAATGCTTTTTCTCCCCTTGGCTGATACAGGTCATCCCCTCTTCTATTAGCCATGGCCTCAAATTAGGTTTTAGCCTGTCCGGGCTGTGAAAGGCTGGAACGCTTGTATCGCTCTGGACACACTGATAACCGCCGAAGGCAAGGAGCTCCATTCAACATCTTCAAAGATAAAAACTGAGGAGATTAAACTCATTCTTTTAGCAGAGAAAAGGGAACACGGTTTTAGGTTCATTTAACATAATCACTTTATATGTTGTCTGGAGGACTAATCATTTTAAGCCCAATTTGGCGGTTCTCACTTGTGAGAAACAGAATCTGAAATAAATGAAGGATCCTGGATGTGTAAAAATGTTTGAATTACCGAGGACGGATGAGAAGAAAGGACCAAGTGACTCATGTGATTTCACAGAGGCAAGGGCTGTTGTGGCCACCTCAAATCCTCTCGTCCTACTCTTGTATTTTATAGTTGGGGAAACTGAGGCCCCAAGGGTGAATGCACCCAAGAACACGGAGCTGGGAAGGGGCAGAAGACTAGAATTCCAGTTGCGGGACGCCTGGTCAGACTTTCCCACTCTGGTGTGACTGTAAGAGGCACCTGGGATGCTAACTGAAAACACAGATGTTTGCCACTCTTCCCACCCCTATGCTGAACCACCGCTGCAGAAACTCCAAGGCAGGGTGAGATACAGAGTGTCAGCAGGCACTCCACGGAGGACCAGGCAAGCCGGGATCATTCCCAGACAGTGATGATCTCCAATTTAATTGACTGGGGTCTCACTTAAACTTGCTAAGCCCAACATGCCAAGCGAGGGGATGTGGGGGTAAACGTTTTAATAAGGACCCCATGTGTCTGGGTTTAATGCACTCGTTTTGGGAGACAGGACTCTCTTCCATGGACTGAGTAAGTCCCAACAGTGGCTGTTTGGTTTTATATACGATGATGATTGAGGCAGAGTGCATCCCGTTTCATGGGTCTCTAAAGTACGTATGATCAAAAGAAGAAAAACAAGAAAAAACCAAACCAAACCAAACGATTTGGAAGGAGGGGAAATGAAATTCTTCTACCCAACTGAGTATTTACCAAAGAGTTCTTTTTGACCCACTTTATCAAACTCCGGTCATTCACATGCCTTCAAAGCTCAGCGCCATTGAAAACTTCTAAATGATTTCTTTAACACAACTGCAGTTCTCAGGTGGTAGGCAACCTATGGCTCACTTCATCCCAATGGAAGAATTTCCCTACTTTTATTGTATTCTGTCACCATCTTAACATTCCTTACGTGTTATTATTAAAGACTCTCTTGACATTTAAAGCAGACGCACACTAATACTCAGTCATAGTCTAGGAATTCTAATGCTCCCAGAGTTAAGCAGGATTTTAAATTATGAAAAATAAGTGTCTTGGTTTTCAAAGAGGGACGTGGAAGTGAGAAACCCAGAGACCCTCTCTTCTTTTCCTTGGCTCCAGTCACAAAGCAGTGGTGCCATTAGGACGTCTTCCCCGCACGCTCTGAGCTTACTCAGGGAGAGTCCGCGCCCCGTGAGGCCGCTGCTGCCAAGAACTGTCCTAAGTGCTGCCTTCCCTGGCGTTGGAGAGGCCCGAAGTGGGGACACATTACAGATAATATACCTGCAGAAGTCCAGGAAGCTGGTGTGACTACAAACAGCACCGCGAATGGTAAGTAATCACTCGTGAAGTCCCCGCAGTAACTGACCCGTGTTAGGCTTAATGTCTCTCTCTGCTATTGAAGCTTGCACACTTTTCTCCCTGCTGACGTTTCCTTGGAGCTTATGGTTCCTGCTGTACGTGATTTAGAAAATTTCCAAGGGATTCCTGTGTCACCGAGTTCCAGCCTTGCCCGGCTGCCATGGATTGCTGAGGAGGGAGCTCCAAGAGGCAGAGAAAGGCATGGCCTCCCAAGCCAGCTTTTACAACCAGTGATCTGCAAAGACTGCATGTCATACACAGAACCTCGGTGAACCAGGACGACCCTGAGTGGAAAGCGTCAGGTGGCAGCGCCACCAAAGGAGGAACACGCTACACAGGCTGGGCTAGAATCTTGGGCATTGCCCACTATCTGCCATCGCTTTGAACAAGGGAATGAGACCTTCTCAACTTCAGTTTCCTCATCTGGAAGAGGAGAGGCACAGAGAATTATTTCTTTCACTCTAACAGCCAATAACTGGTCATCAGTAACTTAGGAACACCTTTTCAAAGGAGAAGAAAGGCCCAGGCTCATTAAATGTTTCATGTATACTGATTTCCAAATGTTCTATTTTTCCATTAAAAAAAATGACAGGATTGAGGAATTCAGGAAGTATCTACTCACAGGGGGGTTGTGAGGATTCAATGAAATTAGGGGTAGGAAGCATCTTGCACACTGCCTTGGCATATAGTAGGAACTCAGTAAATACCCTTTCAAATGGTTCCCCAGGTCCTTTATAAATTACAAGCAGAACAGGAGGCATTAAACAGCTCTCTTCCAAAGCCACTGGATTCAAAGTGATCATCTGGGTGAACAACTCATTCCATTTTGCCAGGTACTTTCCCAGTTTTGAAACTGGAAATCCCAAGTCCCAGGAAAGCCAACTGTGAAGGTTGGTCATCCTACTTCTTGAGGAACAGAGAGATGAACTGGAGAAAGAACACATATTCTTCCACTGTCTCCCTCACACTATGATCAAGGCAAATCCTTACACGGCTCTCTTGGCCTGGACTGTACTTGCCCCCTGCCCCCTCCCGTGTCCGCCCCGCCATGCCTCCTATGCTTCCTCTTATAAATTCCGCCTGGTGTGGGATGAAAGACAGGCTAGTCTCCTCTCCTTGCTAGGCTGCACATATAGGAAGGAAGAGGCTGTCTTGCTTATCTGCATCCAGTGCTCAGCACACAACAGGTGCTTGATAAATGGTGACCGAATGGAATCAAATTATTAAAGACAAAAGGTCCCCCCCCTCCACTCCCACCCTCCTGCCTGGGTCAGGCAGAGCATCCCCATTGGTTGGGGCAGCTCTTTTTCCCCTTGGCTGCTTCCAGTATTCACTTTAAAGGGTCTAGAGGCTAAGGGATTGCAGGAATCCTGTCCTGAGCCTGGGCCCCTGCCACATGCTGGGCTGTGGACATGAGGAAACACCGGATCTCCAAGGCTGCTTCTTTCTTCCATTCAAAACCCATCTTTATATGCCAGGGAGCCGTACATATGCGCTGACAACTGAGCAAGGTCACATGATCATTAAAACCAACATACGTGGCCAGAAAAATTTATCTATGCCACGAATGTCTCAGCTTTCTGAGACAGGGAAATCTGTCTGAAGACTTTTTCTTGTCTGTTAAATCCGATGCTTTTCCCTTCTCCCAAGATGGAATCCCGATCTAGCCACTATGATACATTGTGTGCCATCTCATTCATGGCTTACTGGTTGAGACAGTTCATAAGCATGTCCCACCTAAGTGAACCCAGGCAAGTAGATTCATATGAATTTAAATGCTTTGAGCATCAGGTGCTTCCTTACAATCCTGCCCATGGCATATGGGTGGGCCATTCTTAATGTCAACCTATTTCTGCATCCTGTGTCTGCGGCTCTTGTGTGTGTATGTGTGTGTGTGTGTGTGCGCGCGTGTGCGTGCATACTCCATGACCTGTATAATAAGACCATGCATTTTGATTGTGGGAACATCATTCCCCTCCAGTTCTGACCTAGCCTCTTGTCCGCGTAGCATCCAGAAGAATCTGTCGAAAGAAAGCATCTAACAGATACAATCTTAAATTACATTCCCTCACCTCAAAAAGCCATGTCCTTCACCCAAATGATTACCATGGTGTCCATCTATCTTGATGTTAGGTGCATATATGTACAGCACAAGCAGCGCACACAAATTCTCTACAATGCTGGGCTTCCGGGTAACAGATGGGGTTAATCACCACCGAGTCCACTGCTAAAATGTCAAAAAATTACAACTGTCTTTGTAATAGTGAAATGTGGCTAGAAATATTGCGAAAGGCTCAGAGTGCCCACTAAGATGTCTTCTTGACCCCTCTTCCCTCTGAGACCAGTAACAGGGAGCAACATGAGAACTGAATTAACCACTCTGTTCACAAGCTCCACATAACGAGTTCACGGCTAGGAAAACATGCATTATATATTGTGGTAACTTCCCACAAAAAGAACAACAATACAAATGCATGTCTCACACAATGCTGACGGGACAGGCCTAAGGCAGACTCTGTAGCCCATGATCTCGATTTCTGCCCGGTTGCCTTACCTCTCAACACTGGAATCGGGAAGGCTTTTCATGCGATTCAAGTACAGCGTTGCACAGAGAGCACCAAGAAAGGAAACATCTCTAGCCAGGATCCCCCGAGGCTAACAATGGTTATTAAATTTTTTTTCACCTAATCTTTAGGAGGGGTTCATTAGAGGTAAGAAACACAAGAGCCTTATGTTTTGGATCAGAGGGAAGGTTTCTGCGGTATAGATCCGGGGGGCTAGAAATGGACAGCACTCAAGTGGCTTTCATTCATGATGGTCATGCCTGGCGCTGGCTGGCAATGCCCTGCAGAACTCTCCTATGGAACACTTTCGCAATGATGCTCCAGGGCAGACATAATGAACCTCCATTGATCTATGACATAGATTTAAGCTTACTGGGGTTAGTTTTCTAAGGGGGCCCACATGTGCCTTTGCTCCCAGATGTAAACACCAGAGGTCTAAGTCCTGCTGTGCAGAGAAAGGCCTGGCAAGTCTGGGTGGTGGGGGAGACTGATCCTCCAACAATACAGGGATCAGCCTTGGGGAATTGTTCCAACTTTGACGGCTCTTTTCTGTAGTGCTAACTTGTGCAAATGTTTTTCAAATTCAAGTTAATGAATAGGAATTCTGTAATATACTTGGAGGTAGAGGTACTTCCTGGTCTGGGGAAATGCCTTCTTGAAGGCAAAGAGAAGTAGCTGTGGGGCTGGTCATGCCCAGGGCGTCCCCAATGGAGGAGGTGATTTGTCAGTGTGCTGTGGAGGGAATGGGGGGATGATGCCAAGGGGAAATAAGAGAGAGGCTGTTCAAGCATAAGAACACCTCTTCAAAGTATTCTTGGCTGCTGCAGGGACCTGGTTCCCGCAACCCCTCAGGTCCTATGGGCACAGCGACTGTTCGTTAAGTCAATTAAAAAGTACGTTTCCAGACATGGGTAAAAGACATGGCAAATGTGACAGCACAAACATGAAAATGCTGACCCGAGAGGAAGAGGAAGCCTGCAGTGAGGACGGCTGGTGGGTCTAAGTGTACCTTGTCCCAGACTGCCCCACAACTTGCCAGATCTGCAACCCAAAGACTCTCCGTCTAATCCTGACCTCTCAGCTCTGGCTCAGGGTGAGGGTTCTTCAACAACTCAACATTGTTAACATTTTCTGGTATATTTCATCTGCCTGAATAATAACTAATGGATAAAACTGGGTTTGGCCCCTCTCTAGTACTGAAACTCTTTTGAGCATGTTTCTAGTGTTTTCAAGAACCCGTCAGTATCAGCTAGCACTACCCAAGGAGGGGACAGTGCCACTGGAAAATTACTCATCTATAGTCTGTTTTCCCTTTAAAATGTAAGAACCAGGAAGGCAACCTTAAGCATCTTGCTCACTCTTGCAACCCTTTACTGGCTTCAGCAAGGCTCCTGCTGTGTCATACAGGCTCTGGGTGCTGGGTGCTAAACGAACTGGTAAGATAGATGGATGAATGAATGAATATCCATCAGCCCGCTTTCCATGATCCCCGAGATGGACAAGTACTTGTTACATGAAGCCGCTGTTGGGGAAACCCGACCAATGTGGTGACTAGAATGGTTTTATACACCAAGGCGAGGAAGGAAGAGGGAAGAAGGGGTTCACAGACCTTTAGGTAGCCAGGAACCTAAGGGAACAAGTTGCTATTATATAATGTGATTCAAATGGGTTTTTTTGAATCCTCTGGAGCAGGGGTTGTTTGGCAAACTTCTGTAGGAGCCAGCCAGATAGTAAATATTTTCAGCTTGGCAGGCCATAAGGGACTCTGGTGCAACTACTTGAACTTTTCTACTGTAATGCCAAGCAACTATGGCCAGAGATGACGCATCAGTGAATGGGCGTGGCCATGTTCCAATACAACCTTATGTATGGACACTGGAATCTGAATTTCACATGCTCTATTCTTCTTTTGATCCCTCCCCCTCCACCTCCCCCACACTATTCAAAACATGAAAACCCTTCTTAGCTCTTGGGATTGGGCTCCTGATCTGCAGTGTGGCAACTCCTGCTCTTGACAAGCATTACGCCATCACTTTAAGAATTCCCTCAGCCTTTGAAGAAACCAAAACCTTCAGAATGAGTCTGCCCCTTCCTTCGTTAAAGCAAACTCTCAAGCAAAAATATCACAAGGAATACCACAGGCAACTACCCCATAGTAACTTCTGGCCAGATGATCTTCTTTGAGCCCTATCACAAGTTGAAAACCCTGCCTTCAGTTTGATTTAGGGCTGAAGGATGAAGGGGATCTATGAATAAATAAAATCCACAAAAAATCAAAGAATCCTCCTAATGGTCTGCAAAGCTCCCAGGCCACACCCACCAAAAAACAACATTAAAGCTGCCAGGGGAGAACGACTTGACTTACTGATGGTCTAACTCCTTTCCTTCTCTTGCCAACTCTTGGGGAGAGTGAGGAGCAATGAATAAAGTCGACAATCAGCTCCTCAGTAATGAACAATGGCCCCACGCTCTCCAATCTGGAATCTGGGACACCTACTTGGGCAAACCATGACACTCTGTGAAACACTTTATTCTAACTAAATGCTGAGAATTTAATTTTATCAACTAAATAAATACAGGAACTTATATCACTTTATAACCACCAATACGTAAAGATTTTCAGTAGCAAGAGCCATAGTTTGTTCTTCTGAAACCAATTTTTCAAGGGCTTACTACACATCAGTCAGAAGTGAACTTTGGGGGGGGGGGAGGAGATAAATAAAGCTACTGTTTTCCTTCTGAAGAAACATGCGAAATTTAAAGGTGTTTCCAAAGACTTACGTAAAAATTTGGGGATTTTATGATGTGCCCTTTGCCTGTATGAATATCTTACTGTTCTAATAAGTTCATCTCTGTAGTCTGAATGGAAAAATATTAACTAGCTAAAGAAAATAACTTTTGAGACAATCTTACTAAAAAAAATGTAATTCATCATATAAGATAACTAATTAAAAAAAATCCTTTCTATCCTGAAAAGTCACAACAAAAAGTTTAAGTGTGTTTTGGCTGATTTTTCTCTGCAACTATTTGAAGCCGTAAATGACTTAACTCAGTAAAATTCCAAATGTAATTATCTTCTGTACTTAGCCTAGGGCTCTCCATATATCTCGGCATTGCTGTCTTGCATACAAAATAGGCTTTTCGATGGCCGGTAACAATATAATGTACAACATTGTTTTAATTTCCCCTAGTCGGCTAACCTCTTGCCTACACTAAACCAGCCAGAGGAAGAAGCCACACTGAGTCATCAAGCACTCAAAAGCATTTTGGAACTCGGTTGCATAAATGGGGTTTGTAGGGTCAGGCTTTTGCAATTGTACATTTTAATAATCTCCATTTCTGACCCAATTTTTACTTTTAGAAACTCATTTTCTATTAATTATACCAAGAATGGAATTATTGTTAAAATATGGTGGTTCATCAACAAGTGACATCAGGAAGTGGAACCCACATTAAAAAATGCCCCCCATCCCTCACAACTGTGATCCACAGGAAAATATGCAAAAGTTTATTTTCTATAGTCACAAAACACATTCAACATGGCCCAAAGGATTGCCAAATACAAGATTTTTATATATATACATATATAAAAACCTACATATATATGTATCTAATATATACATATATATGTATATAAGATATATATATACATATTATATATATTATAGATCTGAATACATGTTTTTGTGTGTGTGTGTGTGTGTGCATATTTAAAATGTGTGCACTGAACCCTCGGGTGTTCTCAGTGATGGAGAGAAACGGGGACACGTTAACATGAGGAATAAATCCACACGCAGCTTCTATGTTAACTCCCGACAGCATGCTCGTGTGTGCGCGTGCGGACGTGTGTATGCATGTGTATGCGTGTGTGTGTGCGCACGCGCGCGTACTTGCTGCTGACACTCACATGTGCTTTCTATCCCCATCCATGCTCTCAATCTCTCTCCCTGGCTCGGCTCCCTAACTCCAGGTTACCGATATTGG